>NC_044920.1:5027497-5105756 GCF_003576645.1 Ipomoea triloba | reverse complement strand
TTTTTTTTTTTTTTTTTTTGAAAACAAACTATGAAATATCATTAAGTCTCGTTACGTCCCATTATTTCCCATTAATTAACTAGCCATGAAATCTCATTAGAATCCATTAAAACCCCATTAATTGTAGGAAGCCTAGCTACACTACCCATTCTATTGTTACAAAAAGCTAAGTGAAGAACAAAAAGAGAGGCTACATCTCTAGGCCAAAAAAAAAAACCATGTACAAAAACTATCAGATAAATAGTGAATTTTTTGTTTGGCACCGTCCAAAAAGGCTCGTAATTTTTTACCTTTCGATTTTCACGTTAAAATTATTGTGTCTACTCTTGTCTCTATTTATTTTTTATAGTTTATTTTCATACAATTGATTATGTTGGTCAACCGAGTGACTATCCCGGGTCACGAAACCAAATATTGAGAAAATAAATTAGAAGAGAAAAAAAATACTTCTCTAATAAGTTCAATCTAAACTTTGTGAAACACATTCCAAAAAGAGAGTAAATAGCATATCTAACTGGTAGAGGTATAGATACACCTAAAAATTTGGGCTAATAATATTTAAACTTGAGGCAAAATAATATTATGTTGTGATGTCTTACCAGTGTGTGAGGTTCTGAAGACCAAGAGGGTCTGGGCGGGTGGTGGCTGTCCATTTTTTGATTATAGATCATGGAGGTAATAATTTTATTTTAGAGTCTGTTGTTTAAATTTTTTGTGTTAGTCTCTGTTTTTTTGGACCTTTCGTATGTAGATTTAATTGTTAAGCAATGTCATTTTAGTGCTAGTGACATTGGATGGGAATGTGTTTGTTGGTCATATTAGGAGGTTAGCGAATCAAGTGGCTCATAAGTTAGCTCGGACAACTAGTTCTACGTCTGTCCTTGGATTGTGGGTGATGAATAAATACCCACTTTTGAGGAATTGGATTCTGCAAAATTAAAATTGTATGATGCCTCAATGGATACAGAGCAAACCATTGTATTTCTGATATGAGTTAATAATAATTTCAATTCACCAGATAAAAATAATGAAAATAATTTTTGTTTTTGTTAGAATATAAATTTGTTGGCCTTTAGCTCCTAACTGGTAAATTATGGATTACAGGATAATGTATAAACTGAGGTAATAGAGAGAGTATAGAGACAATCCTAACCGTATTCTCAGGGCTCAAACGATCAAAAACTGATTGGCGATTGTGCGATCCTTGTCGATCAACCTGAGTCTGTGATAGTTTTGGTCGACACGGCAGACCAGATTTTTGAACACCATGTCGAGGTTGGCCATGACCGGTCGATTGTCCTCGTGCTTTGGTGGCAGGGTCCACACGATCGGGGACTACATCTGCTACAGGATTTTGCCCCAACGCCTCTAGTAAACGACCCACGGCTTCTGCCACAGTCACAGTCATTCGGGGCCTCTCTTCTTCATGTGTTAATGGTTGTCCAACTGGTAACGCGAGTTGTGACGCTAGTTGTGTGATGGCTCTGGGTTCTGCTCGTTGTTGGGACGGCTGCATAGATTCCCCTGAAGGTGCCTGTGCGTTGCCTCTACTAAGCATGTTGCGCAAATCCTCCTTTGGTAGGCTTCCCGCTTTACGAGTGACGACCATGGTGCTGGATAATAGTAACCAGGAACCCAAAACAAAAGCAAAGGCCTTTCGTTTCGCTCCCCACGGACAGCGCCAATGTTGGTTTTATGACTACGGGGTAGTCAGTCGGCAGGCCAACACAACCGTAAAATCAACTGATATCGTACAGAATATTTGAACAGTATCGTAAAGATAGAACAATAATGGTTTTTTAAAAAATACACCTGGAAAATAACCATTAGAAGAGAGAGGTGAGTCACAAACGGACTACTTAAATACCAAGTCTCATCCAAAGATTTTCCTAGACATGTAAGGTCACTCTACCAAGATTGATTCTTTCCTACACGATATGAACAAAAATAACAGTTGATAATAGGAGAGAATAATAGAGAATAATAGAAAGCAATTGTAAGAGACAAAGATTTACATGGAAAACCCCAAGAGGGTAAAAACCACGGGCAAGGCTAAAGGTGTTTCACTATAAGGAAATTATTACAACTCTTCTTTCGGTGTAACAAAGAGAAAACAATGGAGAATTTCTCTCTTGCTAAGGAAAGAAAGAGCAACTACTAAAGGAGAGATGTGAATGATTTTGGGATGATGAGAATGATACATTGGTAGGGTATTTATAGGTGGAGTTTAGGGTTCAATCTCGTAAATAACATAAAATTTGGGGTGTGAAATGTGATTTTCTACCCAATAATTTCAATATTAAAATATGATTATCTCTTCCTTGATCAGCCATCATCTTGTCTAATTGTCTTCCACTTGCACCACTTTTTCAATAATTTGCCATCAACTTGATATATAATATATTATCACACACTATTGGTGAAAATGGGATGTCCTTGTCTTGTCCTTCCTTTTTGGCCATCATGAAGTCCGTGGATGGCTTTGTGATCTTCATGAAGTTTATAGACCTTTGAATTATCTTTCCACCAGTTCAAGAATCTCTCAATTTGGATATTCCTACAGTGAAATATGATTTAAATACTAACAGTCGCCAAGTAGGGTGAGAAATAGCATACCCCTGCCTTCTATGCTGTTTTTGGTCATCTTATCTTCAGATATACACTCTAGGTAACATAAGAGTTGTAGCACTTTGAGTCTTCTTTCTAATGTCACCGGAATCGCCTGATTCGGATATTCCCACGCCGAGATATGATCAAAGTACTGAATCCCGATAAGTTGGGCGGGAAATAATACTTTATGCTATTTTACCCAATTCATTCTTACATAATTATATTTCTCCAACTTTAATTGAGCTACTTATACGGATTGGATGGTTATTTGCACTTTGGGCCTCCGCCAAGCTCCTAATAAAATCGAACCAATACATCATTCTGGGCCGATGGGCTAGGCCCAAACATTCAGGCCCAAGTATCTCACCCAACATCCAGTCCCTCACTTTCTTGTGGCTCACGAAGTTGAAGGCACAGGAAAGTAAAAGACGAACACTAGGCGCAAAACCTCCATGAAGTTGTCAAGAAATACATATGAAACATTATTGAGCATTAGCATTATATACAAAGAGTGCAAAGAATGCAAGAACTTATCGGTATGCAGGTGGAATAGCCTTGGAGCTGAGGCCAGATGAAAGTAACATCAAGGCCAAATCATCACATGAATTTGAAATAGCTGAAATTTCTGCTCATCCAAGGCACAAGAAACAAAATGAAAACCCCACCAAGTTGAGGGGCTACATTTTAAACCACTTGGTGACAGATAATCCAGGGGCTTTATAATAGCCCATATTTTTCGGATCATAAAGACTTTCATGATCACCAGTTTCTTGCAAAGTTTCATGCAAAGTTTCATGGCTAAGTATCCATGTGCTTGACCTCTGATAGGAATTTGTCTCGCTAGGTTCGACTAGAGTATATTTTTTTATTTATTTCGAAGGGTATGATGATTCTTACTCCACAATGTCGAAGAAGCCATATATATACTTGAGCTTTTGCACCTTCTGGGATTAGGTTGAGTATCTGCTAAGCTTTGGTCCATTTTCTCGGTGGGGTTCTGAATCGGCAGCTTGTAATGCAAGAGAGTGATTATTTGACATCGGGAACCGTAACGTCAGTTGTCGACAAGATCCTGTTTACTTTTAGAAAAATCTGAAGAAAACAAATTAGGTTACTATAGTCTTTACGACTAAAAGAGAGTAACTGTTCTTCTGCTCTCGAGCATGTCCTGTTCTCTTTTAGAAAATCTGAAGAAAACAAATTAGGTTATTGTAGTCTTTACGACTTTTGTAAAAATCAGAATACCGAAGTTGCCCCTAGAACTCACTATATAAAGGCATCTTCCAAATCCAATTCAATCAGGAACCTTCCCTCTCTCTTTCTTGCTCCATTTTTTTATTTTTATTTTTATTTTTATTTTTATTTTTTTTATGGAATCCCCTTCTTCTTCTTTGTGTAACCTTGAATATGAAGTTACTTCATCCTCGTTCTCTGATCTTATTGACTGCCCAGTTTTGGGATACTCCCTTTGGGACCGTCATTTCTTCATGCCAGATAGTTGTTTCGAGGTAACCCCCGCAACGGAGCGGTTTAACGATTCCCTCTCTCCAATTTCTCCAACAGACACTGAATAGAGTCATAATGGGATCCAAGGTAATACCTACATTAATATACCTATGCGAATTTAAAGAATAGTTAATAACAAAAACTTCACCTCATAGGTTGCAGTGATGACACTAGTGTGGAGAGTTCTGAGGTAGGTGAAGTGACAATTGTGGAGGATAATTCAAGCAAGAAGGGAAGTAGAGGAAGGCGTCCTGTTCCATCAACGTTAACCAGGGAGGTTATTTCCAGCTATTTCCACATGCCAGTTTGTCAAGCTGCGGAGGAGTTAGGGATAGGGGAAACGACGCTCAAGGAAAGATGTAGGAAAGTGGGAATCCCTCGGTGGCCCCATCGAAAATTGAAGAGCTTGGAAGCCCTAATGAAAAATGTGCAGGTATATTCTTTCAACTCATCTTGAGACTATGGACGAATATTAACGATTTCATCAGACAGGATTTTGAAGAAAATCCGAAGGATGCTTTGACAAGGGCGACTATAGGGGTTTTGAAAAATAGGCATAAGCTACTGTCTGACATGCCGGGTTCAAACTTAGATCCCGAGACCCTGTGTTTGAGGAATGCCTACTTCAAGTTAAATTACTTGAAGAGAAAGCTTAGAAGAGCGATGATATCCTCATCTCCTTCTATAAGCTCCCCTTGGACTCCCATTTCTATCGCATGTATTGGTACGGAGGGCGACGAGGAGGATATGGATATCCCCCTGAAAGAACTTTTGAGAAGGTCGAAGGCGAGCCCCCCTTCCTTCGTGAATGTTGTGACCCCGGTGATGATTAAAGGTGTACCCCCCAATGGATAACGTGACCCCCCCCCTTTTTTTTCTTTCTTTTTTTTTTGTAAATATAATAATAATAATAATAATTTTTTTTTCAAAGAAACGATATGCACGCATCTTTAAAAAAAAACTGAACTTACTGGAGAAAAAATATTCAATTGCTATGAATTTCGTGAAATGCGAACTAAATTAAAATGAACATATATAAGCTAACCTTTCTCAGGGGGATACATGAAATATTATGCTTTCACCAGGCCATATTCTGAAAGGCTAGTACGTTAACCACATACTGGTTAGGCATCCTGCAAAACTTAAAGTATAGACTTAATCATCAACTAGAGTTTATACTTATCCTAACCTTTTTAATCCATCCTCGGTCCTTAACCGATTATCAAGTTACCATCCACCTTCTTTTCCATCCTTATTCTCAAACCAATTGACAAATTAATTTTTTGCTTTTCTATCATCCATTTAAGCACTTCGCTTGAATTTTGTAAAAAATTTATTATAAAACTTGTTCAACCAGTTGAGTTATCTGGTTAGCTTGTTCTTTATACATTCATACCTTCCACCTTTCTTTTTTAGAATGATCGACTGATATCTGTACTAGGACGCCTTTTGATCTTCCTTTCGTTTTGACCGTGTTGGTCTGTATTCCATTCCATGACTCCTTTAAATTTATATGCAAGGAAATAACTTTATTAAATAAAATACGAGATAACATTGACAAGGAAATATTAATGGTAAAATCTTTTGAGGCGATAAGAGTTCCAGGTACGCTCAATCAATTCTCCCTCCATCGTTTCTAGCTTGTAGGTACCAGGTCTGACAATGGCGGACACCCTATAGGGTCCTTCCCATTTCTTCACCATTTTTCCTCCACTGGTTGGTTAACTGGCTTCTCGATCTCGCAGGACCAAGTCACCGATATCAAAGTACTTAGGTTTAGTGCGGGCATCTTGGTACCTTTTGACTGAGCGTTGGTACTTAGCCACTCTTCTTTCCACTACATCTCTTCGTTCCTCCAGAAAGTTTTTCTCTATTTGCATGGTCTCCTCATTGGTTTGATCATCATATAGCTGGACCCTTCTAGTCGGGTTAAGAATTTCCACAGGTACCTTGGCCTCAAACCCATAGGTCAAACTGAAGGGTGTTTCTCCAGTTGCTCGGCGTGGTGTGGTCCGGTAAGCCCAAAGGATGTAATCCAACTAGTCGACCCAAGCACCGCCTTCTTCTTCAATTCTCTTTTTGAGGCCTTCCATAATGGTTCGGTTGGCATTTTCCACTTGTCCATTACCCTGAGGATAAGCTACCGAGACTTTGGTGTGTCGGATGGCATATGTTGAGCAGAACTCGGTGAATGCTTGATTGTCAAATTGCCGACCATTATCAGTAACCAGATGTTCTGGAAAACCAAAGCGATAGATGACCTTTCTCCATAAGAACCTTCTACATTGGTACTCAGTGATGGTGACCAGTGGTTCAGCTTCGATCCATTTGGTGAAATAATCTATAGCCACGATGCAAAACTTGTGTCGACCAGGGGCCATAGGTAATGGTCCGAGAAGGTCCACCCCCTATCGAGCAAAGGGAATTGCAGTGGTGATAGGGGTGTAAAAAGTAGCCGGTCGAGTTTTCTTCTGTGCGAACTTTTGACATACCTCACAACATAAAACTTTTTGGATACAGTCTTGAACCATACTAGGCCAGTAGTATCCCTGAATGATCAACTTCCTGGTCAGAGTGTTAGCTCCTTGGTGAGCAGCACAAACCCCTTGATGAACTTCTTCCATCACTTCCTGAGCTTGCTGGGGCAGTAGACACTTAAGCAGCGGTCCGCCAAAAGACTTTTTGTACAGCTGTCCATCTAATATCACATATGTTGGTGCTCTTCTTTTTATCTTAGCTGCTTTTTCGGGATCATTAGGGAGTTCAGCTTGAGTAATATACTTAACTAACTCTTCAATCCAATCATCCGGGGTCCGCACCTCTAGGGGGAACACTGCGGCGATTACCAAAGTTTCCGTATTTGGCATATCAACTATCTCTGTCTTGCATATTCGCTTCAGGTGGTCGGGTATGCCTCCCAAGGATAACTTGGATAGGATGTCGGCTTCCTGATTCTCCAACCGCGGCACATGATGGATTTCATAAGTTTCCAATTTGGTGAGATGCCCTTCGACAACATCTTTGTACAACCTCATGTTGAAAGTTCCTTTAATTTGTCCAACTACTACCCTGGAATCCGTGCGAATCCGAACTTTTCGAGCATCTAAAGCAATTGCCAGTCGCACACCCCCAATCACGGCTTCATATTCGGCCTCATTATTAGAAGCCTTGAACTTGTATATTAAGGCATAATATACCTTGAAACCTTGTGGGGATGTCAACATAACTCCTCCTCCACAGTGCATTGAACTGGCTGCTCCATCTGCGTTCAATATCCATCAATCAGTCTGGTCATTGATTAAGGATCGATCGCCCGCAGACACCTTGGCTGAACATTCCACTATGAAATCTGCCAAGGCTTGAGCTTTTATCGAGGGACGCGGTTTGTATTCCAAGCCATATTGTGTTAACTCTATCGCCCATTTTACCATTCGTCCAGAGGATGTTGGATTCCTTAACACACTGGCCAACGGCTGGTCGGTAAGCACTTCCACAAGATGCGCTTGAAAATAAGGGATCAATCGTCGCANCACATAATATACAGGGTATTGCACCTTGTTTTCTTCACGCACAAGGACCGAACTGAGTGCTTGGTCAGAAACCGCGAGATATAATTACAAGGTCTCTCCTTCCTTAGGTTTAGCTAGCAAGGGAGGGGACAACAAGTACTTTTTCAATTCTTCGAAGGACGTCTGGCACTCGGTGGTCCACTCGAAGCTATCCCTTTTCCTTATTACTTCGAAGAACGGTAAGGCTCTCTCAGCTGATTTTGAGAGGAATCGGCTGAGAGCCGCTAAGCAACCAGTCAATCTTTGGACTTCTTTCAAGGTAGTCGGTGGCTTCATGTCCAATATTGCTTTTACCTTCTCAGGATTGGGTTCGATTCCTCGTTGCGTGACCATATATCCTAGAAATTTTCCTCCTTTCACAGCGAAGGCACACTTCTTCGGATTTAGCCGCATATTATATTTCTTCATTAGCTCAAAACTGGCTTTCAACTCTGAGGAATGCTCGACTGCTTCCTTACTTTTGACCAGCAAATCATCGACGTAAGCTTCCATTCCCTTGCCGAGTTGTTCCCCAAATATTCGAGCTATCATTCGAGTGAAGGTCGCACCAGAGTTCTTGAGACCGAACGGCATCACCTTATAACAGTAAACTCCATCTAGGGTAATGAAGGCGGTTTTCTCCTCGTCCTCCTTCTCCATGAAAATTTGGTGATAGCCACGTAAAGCGTCCATAAAACTGAGTAGGGCACATCCGGCGGTCTGGTCAACCAACAAATCTATCCTCGGAAGGGGAAAGGGGTCCTTGGGACACGCCTTGTTTAAGTCGATGTAGTCCATGCACATTCTCCATGTTGGAGGCTTCAGAACCAACACCGCATTGGCTAACCATGTTGGATATTTAACCTCCCGGATATGGCCGATCTTGAGTAGGGTTGCTACTTCTTTCTTCACAAATTCACGTCTTTTTGTGGCTAGAAACCTTTTCCTCTGAACCACAGGTCGGGCTGCTGGGCTGACGGCTAATCGGTGTGTAATCACTGATCGGTCAATCCCGGGCATGTCTTCCGGCCCCCACGCGAATATCATCTTGTACTCCCTTAATACTTGCAAAATGGATTCTCTAACCTCCTTGGTTAGCCCGAGGCCTAACCTCACTGTCCTGTCTGGTTGGGCAATCTCCAAGACGACTTCTTCTAACTAACTCAACGACAGGCTCCGGCCGTTCAACTGATTCCTTCTGCTTGGCTTTTTCTGCGATGGTATGGATTCACATGTCTTTTTTCCCCAATCGAACGACAGGCTTTAAGATAGCAAGACCAAGCTATTCGCTGATCGCATCTTGCAACTCCAACTCCTTCAGGCGTTCTGGACTTCAAGCAGAGGTGTTCGAGTGACACGACTGCTCCTAGGTCTTCCAAGCCCGGACGACCCAAGATGATATTATGAGTGGAGGTCAATTTGACCACTACAAATTCCATGTCCAGCTTTCGCACCCTAGGGTATTGTCCGATCTCGACAGGTAAAACGATGCGTCATTCAGCTTCAATGCTATCACTGGTGAACCCAGCCAACGGGGTCCTNCATCCTTCAATAGTTTTCCCACATAATATACAGGGTATTGCACCTTGTTTTCTTCACGCACAAGGACCGAACTGAGTGCTTGGTCAGAAACCGCGAGATATAATTACAAGGTCTCTCCTTCCTTAGGTTTAGCTAGCAAGGGAGGGGACAACAAGTACTTTTTCAATTCTTCGAAGGACGTCTGGCACTCGGTGGTCCACTCGAAGCTATCCCTTTTCCTTATTACTTCGAAGAACGGTAAGGCTCTCTCAGCTGATTTTGAGAGGAATCGGCTGAGAGCCGCTAAGCAACCAGTCAATCTTTGGACTTCTTTCAAGGTAGTCGGTGGCTTCATGTCCAATATTGCTTTTACCTTCTCAGGATTGGGTTCGATTCCTCGTTGCGTGACCATATATCCTAGAAATTTTCCTCCTTTCACAGCGAAGGCACACTTCTTCGGATTTAGCCGCATATTATATTTCTTCATTAGCTCAAAACTGGCTTTCAACTCTGAGGAATGCTCGACTGCTTCCTTACTTTTGACCAGCAAATCATCGACGTAAGCTTCCATTCCCTTGCCGAGTTGTTCCCCAAATATTCGAGCTATCATTCGAGTGAAGGTCGCACCAGAGTTCTTGAGACCGAACGGCATCACCTTATAACAGTAAACTCCATCTAGGGTAATGAAGGCGGTTTTCTCCTCGTCCTCCTTCTCCATGAAAATTTGGTGATAGCCACGTAAAGCGTCCATAAAACTGAGTAGGGCACATCCGGCGGTCTGGTCAACCAACAAATCTATCCTCGGAAGGGGAAAGGGGTCCTTGGGACACGCCTTGTTTAAGTCGATGTAGTCCATGCACATTCTCCATGTTGGAGGCTTCAGAACCAACACCGCATTGGCTAACCATGTTGGATATTTAACCTCCCGGATATGGCCGATCTTGAGTAGGGTTGCTACTTCTTTCTTCACAAATTCACGTCTTTTTGTGGCTAGAAACCTTTTCCTCTGAACCACAGGTCGGGCTGCTGGGCTGACGGCTAATCGGTGTGTAATCACTGATCGGTCAATCCCGGGCATGTCTTCCGGCCCCCACGCGAATATCATCTTGTACTCCCTTAATACTTGCAAAATGGATTCTCTAACCTCCTTGGTTAGCCCGAGGCCTAACCTCACTGTCCTGTCTGGTTGGGCAATCTCCAAGACGACTTCTTCTAACTAACTCAACGACAGGCTCCGGCCGTTCAACTGATTCCTTCTGCTTGGCTTTTTCTGCGATGGTATGGATTCACATGTCTTTTTTCCCCAATCGAACGACAGGCTTTAAGATAGCAAGACCAAGCTATTCGCTGATCGCATCTTGCAACTCCAACTCCTTCAGGCGTTCTGGACTTCAAGCAGAGGTGTTCGAGTGACACGACTGCTCCTAGGTCTTCCAAGCCCGGACGACCCAAGATGATATTATGAGTGGAGGTCAATTTGACCACTACAAATTCCATGTCCAGCTTTCGCACCCTAGGGTATTGTCCGATCTCGACAGGTAAAACGATGCGTCATTCAGCTTCAATGCTATCACTGGTGAACCCAGCCAACGGGGTCCTAACTGGTAGGAGTTTCGTTTGGTCTAAACCAAGCTTATTGAAAGTATCTGCATACATCACATTTACACTGCTTCCTGTGTCCACAAACACTCGCGGAACGACTGTTCCTTTTATATCTATGGCTATCATCAGAGCATCTCGGTGCGGGACCGTTCCATGCGGTATATCATCATCCGTGAAAATGATCGGGTCCCTTCTAGGCTTCTTTGGGGCGACGGCATGTTGAATTGCCCCTACATAAAACTGTCTACCCCATTGTTTCCTTTCCCGAGTCGAATCGCCACCTTCCGAACCGCCATAAATTATATTGATCACTGGTTTGTTGTGTTTCCAATTCAGCTCCTCCCGGCCTTCTTCTTCCTCCACTGGTCATTTTCCCCGATCATCTGGAGTAGGAATTGTTTGTTTATCTGAAGGCGAAGCCGTGTCATGCCCCGTTAGCGGCGGTCGACACGATTGGTTCGTCGGTCGATCAATTGGCCGGCCTTTCTGAATCAGACTCTCTATTTCCCTTTGTAGCGTTGTACACTCCTCCGTGGAATGCCCAGATCGTCGGTGATATCGACAATATTTTGCATTGTTGGGAAAACGTGGTAGATTGTGGACAGGCGGCAAAGGCGGGAGTGCAGGAGCATCAATATGGCCAACTTGACGTACTTCATGTAAGGGTAAAGTACCTTGTGTTCGAGTCCCACCAAGTTGGAAACCAGATGGCCTCTCCAATCCGTTTCGCCTTTTGTCCCCTCCAATCGGGCGGTCCCTTGGACGCTGCTCAATTTCTTCCCGAGGTCGTTTGGACGACGACCCTCCTTCCTGCTTCTTCTTTAATTTCAGAGCTTGCTCAGTTTCGGCATATCGATTAGCCCGCTGGATAGCTTGAGCATAAGTATAAGCAATATTATTCCACAAATCTTCGAATAATTTACCTGATCGGAGTGAGCGCATAAACATCATTAAAGTAGATTTATCATCTATCCCGTCCACCGCCTGTATCTCTTTTTGCCACCGCTTGATGTAGTCTTTTAAACTCTCGTATTCCCCTTAATTTACCTCAGTAAGATCGGTAAAGTGTTTCCTAGCTTGCATGCTACCAGCGAAACGGGTAAGGAACTGATTGGCTAGATCTTCAAAGGTACTTACTGATCCACGAGGCAAAGAAATGAACCAATCCCGAGCTATTCCCTCTAATATAGAGACAAATACACGGCAATACATAGGATCCTTAGCTCCAACTATCAGCATTTTGGCTTGGAATCCCATTAAATGATCACTAGGATCACTAGACCCATCGTAAGTAGGCATAGACGGGAACTTAAAATCCTTCGGGACTTTGTAATTTTGGACTTTCGTAGAGAAAGGTTCAATGGGCAACTGAAACCGAGTGGTAGGTCCGTCTTTCCCCTTTAAATGGCGTTGTAGATTGCGCATCTCTTTTTCCAATTCTGCGATCTTTCGAGCCTGGATTTCCCGAATTGGTTCGGGGGTCTCACCACTACTTTCTTCAATCGTTTGAGGGCCACCCTTCTCATGTCGTTCCTCCATCTTTTCCTTGCCTTTCAATCGTCGCATTGCTTCCTCATGACGACAACGAGGATTGTGACGGGCATGTCGCGGGGCACTGGTAGCCGTATTCTCAGGGCTCAAACGATCAAAAACTGATTGGCGATTGTGCGATCCTTGTCGATCAACCTGAGTCTGTGATAGTTTTGGTCGACACGGCAGACCAGATTTTTGAACACCATGTCGAGATTGGCCATGACCGGTCGATTGTCCTCGTGCTTTGGTGGCAGGGTCCACACGATCGGGGACTACATCTGCTACAGGATTTTGCCCCAACGCCTCTAGTAAACGACCCACGGCTTCTGCCACAGTCACAGTCATTCGGGGCCTCTCTTCTTCATGTGTTAATGGTTGTCCAACTGGTAACGCGAGTTGTGACGCTAGTTGTGTGATGGCTCTGGGTTCTGCTCGTTGTTGGGACGGCTGCATAGATTCCCCTGAAGGTGCCTGTGCGTTGCCTCTACTAAGCATGTTGCGCAAATCCTCCTTTGGTAGGCTTCCCGCTTTACGAGTGACGACCATGGTGCTGGATAATAGTAACCAGGAACCCAAAACAAAAGCAAAGGCCTTTCGTTTCGCTCCCCACGGACAGCGCCAATGTTGGTTTTATGACTACGGGGTAGTCAGTCGGCAGGCCAACACAACCGTAAAATCAACTGATATCGTACAGAATATTTGAACAGTATCGTAAAGATAGAACAATAATGGTTTTTTAAAAAATACACCTGGAAAATAACCATTAGAAGAGAGAGGTGAGTCACAAACGGACTACTTAAATACCAAGTCTCATCCAAAGATTTTCCTAGACATGTAAGGTCACTCTACCAAGATTGATTCTTTCCTACACGATATGAACAAAAATAACAGTTGATAATAGGAGAGAATAATAGAGAATAATAGAAAGCAATTGTAAGAGACAAAGATTTACGTGGAAAACCCCAAGAGGGTAAAAACCACGGGCAAGGCTAAAGGTGTTTCACTATAAGGAAATTATTACAACTCTTCTTTCGGTGTAACAAAGAGAAAACAATGGAGAATTTCTCTCTTGCTAAGGAAAGAAAGAGCAACTACTAAAGGAGAGATGTGAATGATTTTGGGATGATGAGAATGATACATTGGTAGGGTATTTATAGGTGGAGTTTAGGGTTCAATCTCGTAAATAACATAAAATTTGGGGTGTGAAATGTGATTTTCTACCCAATAATTTCAATATTAAAATATGATTATCTCTTCCTTGATCAGCCATCATCTTGTCTAATTGTCTTCCACTTGCACCACTTTTTCAATAATTTGCCATCAACTTGATATATAATATATTATCACACACTATTGGTGAAAATGGGATGTCCTTGTCTTGTCCTTCCTTTTTGGCCATCATGAAGTCCGTGGATGGCTTTGTGATCTTCATGAAGTTTATAGACCTTTGAATTATCTTTCCACCAGTTCAAGAATCTCTCAATTTGGATATTCCTACAGTGAAATATGATTTAAATACTAACAGTCGCCAAGTAGGGTGAGAAATAGCATACCCCTGCCTTCTATGCTGTTTTTGGTCATCTTATCTTCAGATATACACTCTAGGTAACATAAGAGTTGTAGCACTTTGAGTCTTCTTTCTAATGTCACCGGAATCGCCTGATTCGGATATTCCCACGCCGAGATATGATCAAAGTACTGAATCCCGATAAGTTGGGCGGGAAATAATACTTTATGCTATTTTACCCAATTCATTCTTACATAATTATATTTCTCCAACTTTAATTGAGCTACTTATACGGATTGGATGGTTATTTGCACTTTGGGCCTCCGCCAAGCTCCTAATAAAATCGAACCAATACATCATTCTGGGCCGATGGGCTAGGCCCAAACATTCAGGCCCAAGTATCTCACCCAACATCCAGTCCCTCACTTTCTTGTGGCTCACGAAAGTGAGTTAATAACTTCAATTCACCACAGATAAATAATGAAAATAATTTTTTTATCTCAATTTGTCTTTCTTGTTGCTACTCCCATCCATCTTGATTCTGATTTTGTCTTTAATGGGGATACAATGGCTTGCTTCTCCTATCATTTTGTCTGTATTATCATTTATGTTTGGTGGAGGCTGGACAGTAGTGCTTTTACTTTGAAATGTTTGTACATATCAACTCTTGTGTTAAAACAACTATTATAGGCAGTATTGTAATTACCTCTAATCCTTAAAATTGTTTAGTAATTTTGCAGCAAACAGCGCTTGGATCATAGAGAAAGTCACTGTTCTTGGAATGAATAGCAATAGCAATAGCAATAGCAGCAGCAACTCATCTGGTGTTCTGGAGATCACTGGCCTCAATCTTCCTATAGGCAAAACTTTTACTTTGCCACTCACACCCCAATAGTAACACTCATCTCTATAAACATTATTAGTTTTGCCTCTTCAGAATCAACCATTCTACTTCTGATATGAGTTAATAACTTTTGATAAATAATGAAAATAAATTTTGATTTCAATTCATACGCGTTGTTGCTATTCCCACGCATCTTTATTCTGTTTTATTATTGTTATTATTATTTTTATTACTTTGTATGGGATTATGGGAAGATAGATGATCAGATCAGATGTGGTCTGATCTGCACTGAAAGATCAGAGGTAGCTGAGGAGATACAATTGAACCTACTAATTAAGCTCCCACCACCATTAAAACTTGTGAAATCTGATTTTTGTCTGTGTTCAAATAGTACTGGAAGTTTAATTAAGAAGAACCTTAGGATTTTTCATCACAAAGTCTAAATACTAAATGCACATAATTGCGCAACACCCAATGCAAACTTCATAATGTATATCTTACCGGCTGTCAAAATCTTATTATTATTATTATTATAAATGCACATTACGCAAGACGTACCCAACGTGCCTCAATCCATTGCAGAGGAGAGGAGCTTTCGGAGATCATGGGGATTCCAGTGACCCAAGAGCTGGGAAAATTGCTTGGAGTTCCATCAATTCACGGAAGAGTAAACAAAGAAACCTTTGCAGCTATGGAGGAAAGAGTCACTGCCAGGCTGGAGGGGTGGAAAACAAATAAAACTACTTTCACTCAGCGCAATTCCTTATTACACCATCTACTGCCTAATGCCAGGGTTTGTGTGATGATATTGACAGGAAAATACGCCGTTTTCAATTATATTGGGACACTGTCACAAAGCCTTAAGCTACTGGGGGCCTTGGAATCAAGAGCATGAGAGCGATGAACTTGGACGGAGATTCTTGAGGCCAGGGAGGAAGAGCCCATTTGGGTCAAAGTCTTAATTGAGAGCCAAATATTCAAGGAATGAATCAATCTGATGTCAACCTTATCCTCCCTGCCTGCCCCGAGAAGCTCAGCTCAGCTCGCTCTAATGCCTGGAAAGGAATTCATGCTGCCATCCTCAGAGAAGGCCGGGGTTCATATTGCAAATGGCTCAAAAACAATTTGATCTCAAAACTGATGAATTGAAGGCTGGGATTTCAAGAAACTGTCTACTTTCCTTCCTCATCATCTCTAAGAAGCTAAGTGTGATTCTCTCAATCGAATCACAACTCAGTGAACTCTGCGTACAACATTTGCACCAACCAGCAATTTCAATGTGTTAATAACATTTGGAGTCTCGATCGTCTGGAAAATAAATCTACCTATAGCCAAAACTTTTACTTTGACACTCACATCCCAATACTATCATCATCTCTATAAACATTATTATATTTCCTAGTTTTCATTTGCCTCTTCAGAACCAACCATTGTATTTCTGATATGAGTTAATAATTTCAATTCATCACTCAAAAATAATAAAATTAATTTTTTATTTCAATTTGTCTTACTTGTTGCTACTCCCATGCATCTTTTATTATTATTATTATTATTATTATTATTATTATTATTATTATTATTATAAATGCACCTTACACAACACCCAACTTTAATTTAGAGTGTATATATATCTTATTGGTTGTCAATGGTCCATTTTCCGTCCATGTTTTCCATCTAATATAATTTGTTTGTGTCCCGTGGCTACTGTGTTTGTACGTTTTTCACTCGAACGATTCGATCTTCTGGTGTCCTAGGCGTAGGGGAGGTCCTGCGGAAAAATAGCTCGACGCCAGGATGATAAAAAGCTTAATTAAGACCTCTCATTCTTATTACTTTTTCAATATGAAAACGAAAAAAAATGAAAAAGAAAGGGGTCGTCTTATTCAAAACCCCAATTATGACATCCCTTCTCTCTCACTTCACACCTCGGAACGCGCCGTTCTTATAGAGATAAACACGCTTTCACATTCGAAATGGCCGGGGAGAGGAAAGGTTCCTTTTTTGAGGATACTCACGGGAACAGATCCAGTGGAGACGGGGCCTATAGCTCAGGGGATTAGAGCACGTGGTTACGAACCACGGTGTCGGGGGTTTGAATCCCTCCTCACCCACAACCGGCCCAAAAGGGAAGTACCTTTCCCTCTGGGGGTAGTAAAATCATGATCGGGATAGCGAACCAAATTGGGTGTGGTCTTTTGTTGAAATGGAATGACTTTTCTTTTTATTTATTATTTATCATGAATGATAAATAGGTTAATCGTTACAACTTGCTCGGTGCTCGGAACATGACTGCATCTAATAATTGTAAATAGCTCGGTGCTTGGAACATGACTGCAATCTGATAATTGTAAATAGCCCCAGGGACAGAATGGGATACGATGAGACGGAACATGACTATGGGACAGAATGGGATACGATGAGACGGAACATGACTGCATCGGGATACGATGAGATAGAAGAACTACAATAGCCCCAGGGACAGAATGGGATACGATGAGATAGAAGAGATAGAGGAACGGCTAATGCAATAGCAACAAAGACAGAAAACGGCTACTCTTAACGGTACGGTCAGAGAACGGCTACTCTTAACGGTACGGTCAAAGCGAGCCTATCAGTTAACAGCCGACCGCTCTACCAATAAGCTACTGAGGAACAACAATAGATTTGATATTTCATTAGAATTCTATTGAATTGGATGAACTGAGATTGATTTCTATTGACAATAGAAAAAAATATCATAAATAGATCATATAATAATAGAAATCATAGAATCAAATTTACCTTTACCAAATTTCACTATTCAAAGTTCAATTTTTAAAAATCTAATTACTTATATGAACAAATATCGAATTTCACTATTCAAAGTTCAATTTTTAGAAATCTTAGAAATATAATTACTTATATGTGACTTATATGAACAAATATTGAATTTCACGATATTTTTCACAACACTATTGAAATATAGGTGTATCTCACTATGAGGAATCAATTTCCTTTTGGTTCGGTTTATTACAAAAAAATAAATTCAGTTCTTTCGGCTGGACTTTATTATGGGTTTTTGGGCGCTTTCTCTATCAAGACCTCTCATTTATTACTTCTCCGAACTCTGGTTTTTGAGGAGGAAAAAGAAACCAAGAAGAGAATAGTAGCAAAAACTGGATTGATTATGGGGCAGATCTTACTATTCATATCAATATATTATAAACCTTTCCATATTGCTTTGACTAGACCTCGTACAATAACTGCACTCGGGTTTTTCTATCTTTTTTTCCAGATCTTCTGGAAAAGTCAGAAACGCGTTTTTGCTAACCAAAATTCCATGTCTAATCTCAGCTGTATATTTCTAAATCATCTCATTTTACAGCAGTTGCTTAACACTTGCATTTTACCAAGTTCAGCGGCAAGGAGATTAGTCAGCATTTACACGTTTCGATCCAACAACAAGATGTTATTCGTAACAAGTTCTTTTTTTGCCTGGTTCATTGGCCAAATTTTAGTATGCGAATTTTTTGAATTGGCAGGAAAACACATACGTATTGAATTGGCAGGAAAACACATAGGTAAAAATCGTTCTATTAGATCGATCATTCGATCTGACTATTTTCATTTTTTCTTTGTGATTCTCTTTTTTATGATGAGTCTCCACTCTTTTGGCAGAATACCCTCACCCATTCTTCTTCCTAAAATGAGCAACCTTTCACAAATAGAAAAGCGCGCGTTGATCTTGAAAGGTACAGATGAAGAAGAGGAAAATGACAAAATAGACGAAGAAATAGAACAAGAAATGGAAAAAATAGAACAAGAAATAGAAGAAATAGAACAGCAACGAAAACTTGCGAATCATCTGAAAAAAAAAAAAGATAGACAAAAAAAACAGGGAACAGGGGGACATTCCGACAAAGAATTCCACTCGAATTCGAATACCAGTTATTCGAAAAGCAAAATCGAAGTACTAAAAAATGAAATACGTGTAATACAAGAAAAAGAAAGAAAAAGCCTCATTAGCCCATTGCTTTTTGATTATCGACGATGGTATCGCCCATTTCGCTACATTCAAAATAATAGACTTAGCTTGTCTGTTTTATGTTTGGTGGAGGCTGGACAGTAGTGCTTTTACTTTGAAATGTTTGTACATATCAACCCTTGTGTTAAAACAACTATTATAGGCAGTATTGTAATTACCTCTAATCCTTAAAATTGTTTAGTAATTTTTGTTGATCTCATAATCTATTGCCGATTACTTGACTTTCACTTTCTTTAGGATTTTTTTTTTTTTTTTTTTTTTGCCATGTCAGGATGAAAAGCTACTAGTGGACTGGAAGTAACAGTTGGATCGGGATATTGAGACTATGAAATCACAATCAAATCGTGCTAACATTCAGGGTGCTTTCTCCAACCAGAATCATTTTTAAAAAAGAGAGAGAGAGAGAGAGAGAGAAGTTTAAAGGAAACACGGAAGTGTATGAGGAAACACATCCTAGGAGTCGTAGGAAACACACTAGTTCGAAAAAGCTACCACGGCTGGTCAATCGTCGTTGTAGCTTTTTTGTCCTGTCCACAGTCGTGTTAACTTTTACTCCCTAGTCATTTTGCGTACAGTAAATGTTATACAATTACATGTCTTCTACACATACTTGTTACAAATTCTATCTCTTTTCTTTACTTTTCTTTTCTTTTTTAAATTAAAAAAAAACATAAATCGTCTTATGCTCCACCTATAAATGACTCATCAACCTTTCACAACCATTGCTCATTTATTCAATTTCCTCTACCTATAATCTTTACAATCTTTTGAAACCATTTCTTACGTATTTTTGCCCCAACTCTTTTAATATTGCAATTTACAAATGGATCTATTTGTAGATTTCAAAATAACAAATTTCTCAGTATCCACAATTATGAAATAATACGTTTTTACACAATAACCTCCGCATAGAGAAAAATTATGTATGCAATTATAAAGCATACTACAGGATCAAATCAATATTTATGTTATCTGCGCCTGAGGCAACGTTTTTTCCAAACAAGATAGATGCGCAACAATATACTATGGTCATCTTAAATCGTCTACAACAACTTAATTATCCTTCACGTAAGTGATTTTGTATTTGTCAATTTTTTTTAACTCTATCATGTAGAACTATCCAGTTACTATCTAACGTGGTCATTTATATTTTTCATTCTTTTTACTAGCTTGTAATAATCAAATACATTCACCGATGTTAGTGAATGCACTATTATGTGATTCGCTATTCAAATTGACTCGTCATCTATGGTAATTATAACAATCTAATTTTGATGTTATATATTTAAATTGTATAATATATTCAATACAATTCACCGATCTTACCTTTACTATATATTTTTAGCATATGAAAATTCCCAATTGTATGTATCGTCATCTACTACAACATCTGACAACAACAGCATATGAACATTCCCGATTATTCATATAAATTATTATTTTTTTTTTGAGTACTACTGACTCTGTTAAATTATTTAACTACCCTATTTAATCAATAATCACATACAATAATTACAATTATATGCACATCATCACATTCATTCATTATTATCCAATAACTAGTATTTTCGCCCGTGCGTTGCATGACATTGGATTTTTTATAATATTTTAAGAATATTTAGATCGACATACAATTATATAAATTGTAACATCGAATATTTTATAGCGCAATTGATGAAATTGGTTGGATCGATTATATTTTTTTGATAATTTTTTTTGCTTGAATTAGAGCAAATAATTGTCCAATTACCCAATGCAATTCACGGATATATTTTTTATTATATATTTAGATAATAAAAATAAAGATGAAATTATAAAAAATTCTAATATTGAATGTATACATTTATTTGATTATAAGATTAGTGTAAAAGTATTACTCAATTAATTGAATAATATATGACTTGTTTGTCAACAATTATCTTAAAAAGATCGATATGTAATATGACTACATTATAGTTGTTCACTAGGTAAATCGTATTTCTTTGTTAATATGGTTTAAAATGTATAAACTTTTATTACCTTATCTAATCTTATTCCTTAAATAAACTAGGAATTTATCTATCCACAAGAATTCATTCAACCATAATGACTTAATCAAAAGTACCTCGAGCAGAACATCTAAACAACTGGTATGCTTTTATGTTGATAATAATATATAAATGGTAATTAGATCATTATCTTACATAGGTATATATATTTAAAATTCATTATTAAAAATGTCAATATAGAGCAATAGAACATTGTGACAGACTTGACTCATTGAAAAAATGTTGAGATTACAACATTACTGGAATCAATCTTTCAAATCCAAAAAATGAAGAAATTTCAAAAATAGCTACAATTGTAGTATTCATTAATCAGTAAAATACTTATTGTGCATCCTTTAAATATATTAGAACTAATATAAATTTACAATTCATTTCATTTTATACACTCAACCTGTTTTATTAAAAGCAAAATCAGCATCAATCTTGACAATAAAAAAATTGGTATATAAGATGTCGTAGCCACTGTTTAAAAATGTTTATGCATAAAGTGACAAACTATTTAGAAACACCAAGCTAAGGGACAACGTACGTACGTTTTGTGCTTTTGCAAGTGACGATTCCCCCTGTGCCAGCTCCCGTGCCTCCCGGAGCGAACGTGGGTGGACCCCGGACCGTTAAACGGACAGAGAGAAAGATCTTATAAATTTATTTAAAAAAAAAAATAAGAGGTACTTTCTCTCCCCACACAAACAAATTAAACAGATAATGCATGCAAAGGCTTGAATAATAATATAAGTATTAATTTTGGGAATCAAATTTTGTAATAATTATTGTTTTTTTTTTGGGTTAACATGCACAAGACACAAACAACGTAACATAACACAATTTCTCACAATTATTATGATGCAAAATTAAATAACAGGAATAGAAAAATAGAAGTGGATGGAAGAAGTCAAAAAGTAGTCGTGACGGGATATACGCATCGAAACAAGATACTCAAAGCAATTAGAAGAAACGGTCTAAAAGCCGACTTTAAATGAGCTTCTCAATGCTTATGTTGCATCCTCTTCTTCCACCTTCTCCACCTTCTCATTCACTAATCATACATTTTTCTAGTCCGCCTACACCTCTATGCTCAAGCAATTTTCTTTATTTAACTTCTACGTTGTCTCAGTACAATATAATTTTTCAGTTATATTTTTAATGGTTTCTATTTTGTAATGCATAATCTAATACTCCGTAGTATTAAAAAAAAAAAATGACCCACAAATTTCTATTCGCAGAATGTAACTTTACAAATTTCGTATCTTTGATGATTAGCAAAAACACTATTCGATGGCATGCAGTCATGCACACACTTCATCTTGTACCTCTTGCTAGAAAGAATACTGCTTGTATACATGATTAGGCTCCTATTTATAAGAAGCTACTTTGTCGGCCTTTCTTCTATGCAAAATAGAACTAAGACCGCACTATTATAAAATAGCATATAACATCTGACATATCACGTCGATTTTAATAAACCCGTCATCAAAATATTAAATAAACTTATAATAAAAAAAATATTTTTAAAATATTATAACACATTCATTCCGTGCAATGCATGCACGTAAAAATACTAGCTAGTAAACATATAATAAAATGAAATAGATGGAACATGTGTGAGAGAGAGAAAGCGGAATCATAAAACATGCATTAGTTGCCTCGTAATCCAACGAGAACAAAAAACAATGCACTGTAAAAGTTTTAGATAGACATCATCAACTAAGGAACAAAAAAAAAAAACAAAATAAGAAAGAAACGGATCCGACAATTCAAAATTAGGTATTGAAAGGCAAAAAGTAAGGGACCGGGGTAATAAATAGAGGTAGAAATGACAACAAATTATGTTGATAATCCAATTAAGTCCATGGTTTGTATTATCGCGTTTGAAACGCCGGCTCGTGATGACCCGGCCATTCGAATTGGAATTCCGTTATCCTCACTCAGATCAGCACCTGCATTTGCACCACTACTTTCTCCTGCATGCATTCTTAACATACAGCTTCCTAGAACAACCTATGATTGGATTTATGTTGGTTAATTTGAATATATATAAGCAACTAACGTAACGTAGGGTAGGCTAAGCTCCATCATATAATATCGGTAGTAACAAATTAAATTAAGAAATTAAAGACGGCGGGAACCTGAATGTTTGATGCAGCTATTAAAGGTCCCCAACAGGGCCGACTATGACTCTCCCATCTCCTTTAGTCAGTATGGCTCTGATACCAAATTAAAGCATGCGTTCCATCTCAACTAAAAACCTAAGCTGATAGTTGAGCTGCACATATTATACCCTTGCCGCCCCCAAACCATGCAAATTAAAGAATGCATGCAGTATAATAATATAATTAATTAAAAGAAACAAACAAATTAAACATGCAATGCATATATGCACTAATGCACCATTATAATTAATTATAAACATATCATATATATATATATATATATATATATATATATATATATATATATATCCGACCACAAACCTCAAAGGTTTCAAAGCAATTGGGATGGGAGGTGGGATTCCTCCGAACCGTAGCACGAGAAACGGCTCCCACTGCCGATAATATCACACAAACAGATGATGATCTAGATCTAGAGTGCAGCTTAGTAAGACAAAAATCAATAATCTTGGCTGATAAATCCTGAAATTTCAAATAATAATACTATAATTACAATCAAGGGATATGATCAATCAGAAACCTTAGATTATGCAGCATAAACAACCAACAACAAACAAACAATTAATTAATTGTATATTCGATTACAAGGGATCGGAGTAATAACTAACCTCTCCTGGTTCCACATACACGACGATGCCACGAACATTGCACACATCGTTTATCCATCAATGTTACTCACTAATAATCTCGAACCCGCTTCTGCCGCCGCCGACTCTTCTCCGGTGAGGTTGCCCTGCCTCTTCCTGTTATCCATATCCCCATCTACTTTGTTAATTGAACAGATTTATGAGGACCCAACCTTGTATCCAAGTTCATTTATAAGGGCCAAAATGTAACTTTTCACGGAAATACATTACTATAATGGGCGAAAAATGATGTGAATTCTTACCAAGATTTACATAACAATTAAATACGAAAAAAAATTATAAATTTGTTTTTCTAGACTAGAAAGGCAAAATATTTACTTCTGGTGGACATACTTAGCAAAAATATACGAGATACTATATTAGTATTTATGTATTCGATTTTTATTTAATTTACCATTTATTAATTGACTAATTAAGAAATAAATTTATGTACCATTAAATATAAATAATATAAAATGAAATAATTTCTTGAAATATTCCTAGTCCAATATATTTTTATTACACCCACCACATACTAAATTCTTTTTTTCTTTCTTTCTTTTTGTAAAATTTTATAATTATTAATTAGATGAATTACTTCAAGAAAGAGAAAATGAAAAACAACATTTTTAATCCTAAATTTATAGGTGGCATTCCACTTTGTTTAATACCAAATCGAAATAAACACAAATTAAAGGTTCCCAGCTGTCTAAAAGCCGACTTTTGATCCGCCCAAAATGAGCTCTTCAATGCTTATGCTGCATCCTCTTCTTCCACCTTCCCCACCTTCTCATTCACTAATCATACATTTTTCTAGTCCTACCTCTATGCTCAAGCAATTTTCTTTATTTAACTTTTACGTTGTCTCATTACAATATAATTTTTCAATTATATTTTTAATGGTATCTAATACTCCGTAGTATTTTAAAAAAAAAAATGTCCCACAAATTTCTATTTGCAAATCGAATGTAACTTTACAAATTTCCTATCTTTGATGATTAGCAAAAACACTATTCAATGGCATGCAATCATGCACACACTTCATCTTGTACATGACACAAAAATAATTTGCAAGTCTAGCTAATAATCTTGCTAGAAAGAATATTGCTTGTATACATTATAGGCTCCTATTTATAAGAAGCTACTTTAATTTGTCGGTCTTTCTTCCATGTAAAATAGAACAAAGACCACAGTATTACAAAAATAGCATATAACATATGACATATCACATCGATTTTAATAAACCTATCATCAAAATATTAAATTAATTTATAATTTAAAAAATATTTTAACTTCAATTTTATAAATATTATAACACATTCATTTCGTGCAATGCACGTGAAAAATACTAGTAAACATATAATATAATGAAATAGATGGAGCATGTGTGTTGTGTATGTGAGAGAGAGAGAGAGAGAGAGAGAGGAATCATAAAACATGCATTAGTTGCCTCGTAATCCAACGAGAACAAAAAACAATGCACATGCCAGCACTTTAATTCTCGGATAGACATCAACTAACGAACAAAAAAAAAAAACAAAAACAAGAAAGAAACGAATCCGATAATCCAGAGTTAGGTATTCAAAGGTAGAAAGTAAGGGAGCGGGGTAATAAATAAATGTAGAAATGACAAAAGTTTATGTTGATAATCCAATTAAGTCCATGGACGGGTGTGTATTGTATCGCGTTTGAAACGTCGGCCGGTGATGATCCGGCCAATCGAATTGAAATTCCTGTATCCTCACTCAGATCACCACCCTAAACCTTAAACCCTAAACCCTAAACCCTAAACCCTAAATGCTAAATAATAATGGGAGAAATTTAGAATGGTTGAGGATCAAAGAGGTTGAGATTGCTAGAATCAACTTGCTTTAACTTGCTTTACCTTCACTACCCGTTTGCGTTTCTTGGGTTTAGGTTTAGGGTTTAGGGTTTAGGTCAGTTGCTTTTGTCCGGATTGAGTTGTTGCAAACGAGTTGGCAGCCGCCGGCGGTGGGGAGGCAGTGGCACCGCAATTGGCGGTCTCCCTCTGGAATTCATAATCACGGGACTAGCACTCCTAAAAAACCGATTTTGTTCCTCGTACTCCGCTTGTAATCTTGCTGCCAACGGTGACGATGCCACGAACATTGCACGCATCGTTTCTCCATCAATGTTACTCACTAATAATCGTGAACCCCGCTCCTGCCGCCGCCGACTCTTTTCCGGTGCGGATGCTCTGGCTCTTCATGTTATCCATATCTCCACCTATGGACCTCTTTTATATATTTATGTTTCCAAAAATAAAATCCCAAAATGCAAAATTGATATTAAAGACCGTAAGAGAGCGTTGAATTAGGACTTACTAGGTTAATCGAACAAAGGCCTATGGACCTCTTTTATAGTTTTATGTTTCCAAAAATAAAATCTCAAAATGCAAAATTGACATTAAAAAAAAAAAAAAAAAAGCACCCAAAAATAATCAACTCACTACAACCATAAAAATCTAAGTAAAAATCTAGCAATCGAAGTGTAGATTCTAAATCTTTTCTTCCATAATTAATTCAAACTCCTATTTTGTGTGTGTGTGTAAAATATCAAAATTATTGATGAATTATTTAGGGAAAGACAAAATAAGAAACAACACAAACAAATTTCTTACCTAAAAGAAGAAATAAACGCAGCAAGTTATGCTTTAAAAGACTGTAAGAGACGGTTGAATTACGACTTACTTTGTTAATCAAAAAAAGTTATGAGGATCAAATTTTGTATCCAAGTTAATTTATAAGGGCCAAAACTTAACTTTTCACGGAAATATTTTACTATTGGGCGAAAAAATGCGTGTATTCTTACCAAGATTTACATAACAATTAAATACTAAAAATTTATTAATTTGTTTTTCTAGAAAGGTAAAATATTTACTTTTCGTGGGCATACTTAGCAAAAATATACGAGATACTATATTAGCATTTATCTATTCGATTTTTATTTAATTTACCATTTATTAATTGACTAATTAAGAAATAAATTTATGTACCATTAAATATAAATAATTTAAAATGAAATAATTTCTTGAAATATCCCTAGTCCAATATATTTTTATTACACCCACCGCGTACAAAATTCTTTTTTTCTTTCTTTTTTTTTTTTTTTTTGTAAAATTTCATAATTATTAAATGAATTACTTCAAGAAAGAGAAAATGATAAGTATTTTTAATATTAGATTTATAGGTGACATTCTATTTTTAGTCTTTCTTTTTTTCAAAAGTGGTTGACATGAGAGTATTCAACTATTTATGTATAGTATGTATGTAGGTGTATAAACACACATTATGCACGATGCATGCACAATAATAGTACTATGTATAAAATTTTAAATAATAATTAAAGGTCAGTGCACTTGTTATGTTATTGCGGAAGATAGACCATTCTCTTGGTATTTATAACGGTACGCGACTCATCATCACAAGATTGGTATATCACATTGTTGAAGCAAGAATAGTTAATGAGACACATGAAGGAACCAAAGTTCTTATCCTTCGAATGTCTCTCACTCTTTCTGATACGAAATTGCCCTTCAAGTTCTAGCATAAATAATTCTCATTAATGCTTGCATATGCCATGACTATCAACATAAGCTAGGGTTGAACACTAACTCACGTTGGGTTATTACTGAAAAAACCAATTTTTAATCACGATCAATTGTACGTGGCTTTCTCCCGAGTCACCCATCCTGATAGCCTGAAAGTGTTAGTTCTAGACGAGGATGGACAAGATTGTGTTGTTACTACCAATGTTGTCTACAATGAGGTTTTCAAACAAGGATAACATCACAAAACATAATCGATCCAAAACATATCTTCAATTGCACTATATAATATTTGATGTTATAATTTATATAATTATATATCAATCCAAATATTCTTAATATATTATAACAAATCCATTCTGTGCATCGCACGGGTGAAAATACTAGTAGAAAATATTTAAAAAAAAGATTTAAAAAATAGTAGGATATATGGAAGGGTTAATAGATGAAGAAGATGATTCAGAAATAGTTAAAGAAAATTATCAAATTATAGACGTATTAAGAAAAAAATGAAATCAGTAAATTCAATAATAGAGAAAGAACCAACAAGTAATACAAAAGAAGAGTTTGATAGAAATAATACAGAAACAAAAGTTGAAACAGAAAATATAATAAATGAAGATGCTAAGGCCTTCCTCAATAGTGAACGGTTTTAAGGAGATTTTGTAGGTGTGATTAGGAAAGAAAAAAATGAGAGTGGAGGAAAAAAAAAATCAAAATCAATAAAAAAATAATTTTAAATAATAAATTTACGCGCCCGTCTGGGCACAAGAGTTGCACCTCACCTTGCGTGAGGCGCAACTCTCTTCCTTATTTGTGGGCCCCATAATTCTAAAAAAAAAAAACCCTCAAATTTGCAAGAGGACTTGTAACATTCTCTCTCTTCACTCTCTTTCTTCCATGGTGACAATTCTTCTCTTAGAAACTGTGCAAAATTTTCTAATGTTAAAGGCCTAATGATTATCCTGAAGAAGAAATAGTAGACCCAAACTTAGAATTAATCATTAAAAGAAAAAACAGACTATCAGAACACATATCAATAAGACAACAATATAAATTTAAAGACTTTGTAGGATCTATGACTCAAGGAGTAAATCTAATAGTTTACGCCAATGCTTTTTTATTTCTTGCTTTATAAATCACATTCGCTTAGCATTTATTTATTTTTTTTTCTTTTGGGCCAATTTTTTTGTGTTATATTTATCAAAATGTTTTATTTGGGCTTTTTACTTATTTATTTATTTATTTATTTTATCTATATGATACCCTGATACGACAAATTATGCTGTGGACCCAGGTCCACCTTGCAAGGTGGACCTGGGTCCAAAACTACGTCGTCTTTGTTTTTTATTATTGTTTTTGTTTTTGTTTTTTTTTTTTAAATTAGTAAACATATTGCTGAATATAGACTTGTCCAAAAATGTGTAAATGTAGAGGTTTCAATGTGTGAATGTAGAGTATAGAAATCGTGAATGTAGATTTATGATTGGGTGAATGTAGAGTTGCCCAGAAATATGTGAATGTGGAGGTTTCAAATTGTGAATATGGAGTATAGAAATCGTGAATGTAGAGTTATGCATGTGTGAATCTGTAATAGAGTTAATAAGTTCTAGCAACTTGTAGCCCTGTAATGTGTGAATGTGGAGTTCTCATCAAGTTGTGAATGTGGAGTATAGGACCTGTGAATATAGAGTTTTGAATGTGTGAATGTGGAATTTACAAATTTTGAATGTAAAGTATAGTGTATGTGAATGTAGAGTATAGTTACTAAACATATAATCCTGTAATGTGTGAATGTGGAGTTTAGAAATTGTGAATGTAGAGTATAGTGTATGTGAATGTAGACCCAGGTCCACCTTGCAAGGTGGACCTGGGTCCACGGCATAACAACCCATATGATACTATTTGGGCATGATTTTAATTTAAGATATTATTATTATTCAAATTATTAATATTGGTCATATTGATAGCAAATTATATCGTGGACCAGGGTTCACCATGCAATATGGATCCTAGTTCAATACACAGAATTTGACTTCATAATGCACATAATCATGTTCATAATAGACATAATTCATGTTCATAATACACATACATAAACACAATATAATGAACATGAATTATGTGTATTACGTTAAGTGTTTATGTATCCTCAGTTATATAATACACATAATTCATGTTCATAATGCACATAATTTAAGTATTAGAATGCAGTTCTTTCTTTTTTTAGCGTATCATTAAGAGCAATCAAAATATTCAGAGCATAAGGAATCAAAAGATACGTTGATTGCGTACTCTATAAGACCTTTTCTCGGTATTAGGGGGAGATTTGAGTCCAAATTTTATAGAATGGCGAGAAAATTTAATGAAATGAAAAAGATATTCAAACCCATGTACTAGTCTTATTGAGCCATTAGTTCAGAGATAATCTAGAAATATTAAGGAGTGACTGAGTCCATATAAATGATTTCATATAAAGAGCCAAAATCCCAACTATGACCGAATATCTCTACACTTTTCCTTTATGCCGAAAGCATAGGAAATTTATCGATTTAAGAATTTGTAAAAACTATATCTAGTATAGAAATCTCGTCACCCCTGAAATATAAAATTTTATCTTGAAGATATTCGCCTGGAAGGCGAAAACACCTAGTAAAATTGTAGGTGCACCAAATACTTAAAATACAGGAGAAGCGGAACAACCAAATTCAAATATTTTTAGGAAATGACATATATTTGGTTGATATAAAATTGCCATGAGTATAAAAGATATTTACATGGGTAACTGGTTACTTAAATTCTGTTTTGAAATCCCTAATGGATTTTCTCAAAATGTGATAAACGAAATCGCAAATAAGAAAATTACTAACTATGATCCTCCTTAACATTGTCAATAAATTGACTAAGTGTTTTCTTCCCGTAGAAGAAAGTATGGATAATGAAAGTGCATTATCATAATCTATATTCATATTAGAACATGTATGAAACATGCCTAGAAGTGGTATGTATGATTGAAAAACTCAAGTATCGTTTTCCTAGAAGGCTTCTTATAAACCCACCTGAAAGTGTCTTGAATATATTGTATAACCTTCACTATTTTAGTATATTAATTGCCATCCAATATCTCGAAGTAGATAAGGACTTATTTAAACTTAAAATGATAATTTAGGACCAGAAGTCCACTACTTCAAAGCATCATCTTGAACTCCTTGTTGGGATCAAAATTCCTCAATCGCTTCAATCCTTGTTTGTGATGATTTGACTAACAATATTTTATGATTCTCCTTGAAAGAGAAAAGGGAATGACATTAACTATATCCATTAATAGCCTTAAAATATAAAACACGTTGGTGTATTTTATGACTTTTTGCTTTTAGTATTGGCATTTTTTATTCTTATGATGTCATGCCTTAGACTAGATTTGTATTTTTCTCTATTATAATATTAACATTTCATAAATGTCTATATATTGAATGCTTTGGTTACTTAACTTCAAATAGTAAAGCAATTGATGACTAAGTGATTTCCTCCTGAAGTAGGAAAATATAGAAATAAATATGTACCATTGGGTACTTATTAAAGGACTACTAATAAGAGAGTTATTTATTTATTATTTCAGTCTATGTTGGTATTATAAACATCATTGAAATACATAAAGAACTTAATGGTATTAGCTCATGTCTAAAGACGAATTTTAGAAATAAAAGACTTAGAAAATTAAGTATTATCTCGACATGCAGATCGAGTATTTTCTTAAAAGAAATTTTATACACCAATAATGTCTATTTAGAAAAATGTCTTTGACGCGTTTTATATGGATAAGCACTGCTGACTTATCACATTAACGATTGTCCAATAATCTCTTGAATTAGATAAATGACCATTTAGACTCAAAGAAGATAATGAAGATATTTTGAGACTGAAAGTCCAGACAAGTTATATAAACATTCAACATATATAAGTTCTAGAAGAGTCACAAGATTATTGTACAAAATGATAAACTCTAGTGACATTCCTGAAGATTGTACCATATACCTACTCTACACTCTCTTGAAACAATGATTTTCCTTTAAGTCATGTAAAACTTGAAGATTGTTATCTTCAAGGGGAGACAAGGAGCACATTTACTCGAATCAATTCTGAAGATTGAGTCTTAAAAGACTAACAGTATACTCTTTTGCAACATATATATGAATATATGTGTTGGTTTCAGGTTTCATATGCTTTGTACAAATTTGTAGCACCCCATTATTACCTTTTTATTACTCTACTCTTTCAGGTTTCATATGCTTTGTACAAATTTGTAGCACCCCATTATTACCTTTTTATTACTCTACTTATAATACTTTTGTATTATGATTATGGACACCGATAGTTTCATATGCTTTGTACAAATTTGTAGCACCCCATTATTACCTTTTTATTACTCTACTTATAATACTTTTGTATTATGATTATGGACACCGATAAGAAATGAGAAAGATTGTAATAGCAGCAAGTCTTCGGCTACATCCGCTAGAAAGGCTAACCAATGCAATATATGATTTTACAAATATCAGTTCACGGGGTACATCCGCTAGAAAGGCCTCCGTTGCAGGTTCGGCTACATCCACTAGAAAGGCTAACCAATGCAATATATGATTTTACAAATATCAGTTCACGGGGTACATCCGCTAGAAAGGCTAACCAATGCAATATATGATTTTACAAATATCAGTTCACGGGGTACATCCGCTAAAAAGGCTAACCAATGCAATATATGATTTTACAAATATCAGTTCACGGGGTACATCCGCTAGAAAGGCTAACCAATGCCAAATATCAGTTCACGAGGTCTTTCTCTGTCCGTTTAACGGTGTGGGAATCAAACTCGGGTTCTCCCGGAATTCTTCCCCACAAAGAGAGCTCACTTGCCACTTGAGCTATCCCATTGGGTTAATATATTACCTATATCTCTTGTACTCTTTTCTTGTCTAGATTTTTCCCACAGGGTTTTCCTAGTAAGTTTTTAACAAGGCATGATTATGGTAAAATAATGTCCAAGGGAGAGTGTTATAAATAAAATAAATATGGACATTAGTACTGTAACAAATATAATGGTTCGTCATTAAACCTGTCATTATTATATCCGTTTTACAAATGTAATTATATATAGAGTAAATACCCAAAATGGGCCCTTGACTATAGCATAATTCACAAATTGGTCCTTGACTTATGATTTTAACCAATAACATCCTTAACTTTCGATTTTTGACCCAATTTGGTCCTCCGCTAGTATGCCCGTTTGTTGACCGTGAGATCCGAGGACAGAGTAGTAATTTCACTCCTTTATGTTTTTGGCGACGAACCATTGTCCTCCGCCGCCTCCGCGACCCTGACTCCGCCGTCCGCGCCGCCTGCGTCGAGGCCGTTTCGTCCATTGCCGCGCAGATCAAGGTACAGCTAACAAAGACTACAATTGTATCCTTCATAGCACCCAAAAGGTAACACTCAGCGATAAATTTATTTTTAACAGGTCCTGGCTGCAGCACTGTGCAATTCTTTTCTTCGTAAGAATCCTAGAAATGTTATTGCTAGCATGAGTGGAACTGAGACTAGTGATGAAGAAGGACGCTCTAAAGCTAAGGCAGAAATTCAGAATGCAACGGAGGATCATGGATTCCTTAACAAAGCAGCAATCGAGAAGCCAGAGTTCCCATCCCTATATTGTACTGTCAAAGAAGTAGAAGAAGTTAAGATAGTCCTCAGAATACTGCCCATATTCATGTCTACTATTATGCTGAACTGCTGCCTAGCTCAGCTGTCCACATTTTCAGTCCAGCAATCAGCCACCATGAACACAAATATTGGCTCTTTAAGGATTCCACCGACTTCTCTTCCAATGTTTCTAGTTCTCTTTGTCATGGTACTAGCACTAGTGTACAACCATATAATCATCCCATTTGCTAGGAAGATCACGAAGAGTGAAATGGGCATAACTCATTTACAAAGAATCGGTACTGGTCTAGTCCTCTCTATCGTGGCCATGGCCATTGCAACTCTTGTGGAGTCAACGAGAGTGGAGACTAAGCCGTTGAGCACAGTTCTATTGGCGGCACCGCCAACACTCACGATGCTACCAATCAGAGAGAGTAGCGATGACTTTGCTTTGAAGCAATCATTCTTCACCAGTTTGTAGAGCTTCGGAAGCAGCTTCCTCAGCTCGGCCGGGTCAGGGTCCGGCGTGGCCTCAATCGCGGCGGCGAGGCGCCGATCTGGGAGTTGTGGTCCTGCTCGTGGAAAATGGAGTTGACGAAGGGCTTGACGATGGAGGAGAACGGAGGCTTAGTGATCTGCGCGGCAGGAGTGAAATTACTACTCTGTCCTCGGATCTCACGGTCAACAAACGGGCATACTAACGGAGGACCAAATTGGGTCAAAAATCGAAAGTTAAGGATGTTATTGGTTAAAATCATAAGTCGAGGACCAATTTGTGAATTATGCTATAGTCGAGGGGCCATTTTGGGTATTTACTCTTATATATATGTTGATATGTATTTTGTATAAGGATGCTAGTGGAATGGAATTTTGATTCTTTTCCCAATTATTTTGTCTCTACCCTCTATCTCTACTCTCTATACTATTTTGTTAGTTCCATGTTTTAGCTTATACTTTGAAACTACTTGCATTTCACCGGTTAGGAGCTAATGGGCAAACGAGCATAACCAACAATTACAACATAGGTAAAAAAATTTATTTATTGATTACGATTGACCTCATATTAATAAATTATTTATTAATAAAATATAAAATTAATCAAGTCAACAAATTAATTAAAATGTAAATGTAAGTCATAAGAGTTCATTCAAGCAATAGTCCTTCAACTATTGTGATTTTCAAATTTGGTCATCGTCTTTTAATTTGGACAAATTAAACCGTTAACTTTCAGAATTGTTCCAACATTGGTCCTTCCGTTAACCAAGAGTTAGATAGACGTTAGTGAATGGTTAAAAGGGTCATTTTCTTTGATGGATTTCTTCTTCCTGATGTTTGTCGAGTATATGTATGGTTCACACGCAGTGGCAGTCCAGCGTATCTCCGATTGAGCTAGAAATCAGTTAATAGTCTTGGTGATCTAGTGTCGTTCAACAACAAGGTTCGTTTAATTTTATCGTGTTAGGAAAATCTAGGAGAAATCATGGCTTAATCCATGGATGATGATTTTAGGTTACTCTTGACGGTAAGTATTGTTACCGGAATGTAATATGAGTATTATTGAAGTAAGATGGTATAGTGAGTAGTTTTAGTGTCAATACAGTAGTGTTGTGTGTGATAAACAAAAGTGTCCCCCCCCCCCCTCTCATCCTACAGCAGGGTCCTACTTATACTTGAGGTGTAACGACTCTTCTTGCATGAGTTGTAACGATCTTCATAATGGCAGTCTTGAATGTGAAGTGGAGTCGTTGGCAATTACTTCTTTCCTCAGCATAACGGGTGGCTGTTTAATTCCGCATCTGCTTGTCTGCATGTGGTTCGGGCCGGGTGTTTACCAATTACCCTGTCAACTGTTTTTGTTGTTAGCTATACACTGGGGATTTGTAGAAGCAGGTGGGCCCATAACGGCCAAACTCTGCTTTCTGATCAAGCATGAAGAAGAGAAAAAAGGCAACCGTTACGAGGCAAGGTAATCCCTGATCTGCCGGCTAAGTTGTGTGGTGCTCTAGTGCCGTCGTCGCCCGCCGTCGAGCCGTCTCCGACGGCCAAGGCGTGTGAGCCAAGGTCCACTATTGCAAATTTCACGGATTAATGTGCAAGTGTGTTGAATTTATTAGTCTTTTTAATACTCTGGTCTTTGAGGAATTTTTACAGGTGTGATTAGGAAAGAGAAAATGTGAGGGGAAGGAAAAAAGAAAAATAAAAAACAAAATAAAATAAAATTTGAAATTAAAATTTAAAAAAAAAAAAAAAAAAAGTGACTAATGCGCCCGCCGAGCGCACGGTTTGCGCCAACTTCTCCTCAACGTGGGGCCCACGTCTCCGCCAAACTCCCTATATTTAATTTGTAGGAAATTTTTTTTTCCATAAGCTTATCCTCCACATTAGATAAAAACTTACTCTTTGGTTTTTACTATTCCAAAAACCCACCCAATATCACTATTGGGGAAGGCCTTAGGGTTAAAGAAATTGGGTTACACATTTGGGGATTTTAGAAACAACTCGGCGATCAGGAAAGAAGAATACACCTAGCAATAGAAATGACCCTTTTATGAGTTTATCCCTTCATTTAACATCTATTCAACGTCTTGTTAATGGATGGAACAAGGTTGAAACAATTTTAAAAGTCAAGGTTTAATTTGTTCAAATTAAAAGACTATGATCAAATTTAGAAAATCACAATGGTCAGAGTATTATTGTTAGAATTTTTATTTTTTTTTTGTCTGATTATTGTTAGAATTAAGTCTAAGTCATGTTTTCAAAAAAAAAAAAAAAGAGTCTAAAGTCAATCCAGTGAAATCTAAACATTACATTCATGTGTGGCTCGCCCGAAGTGGCACTGTCGATACGGGGGTTTCCGATGCTAGCGAAGAATCAAGCGAAGGATTCCAATTTGGGTCGGAAAACCCCTTAATTTAACTGTATTTTATGTTCAAATTTGTTGATTGTGATACCTAAATCGATTTTAACTCAATTTCGATTTTCGTTAGCATTGATATTTGGAGATCTATAGCTGATGGCGAAGGAATTCAATGTTCCTCCGGTAGTTTTCCGGCAAGGTGGGAACACGGGAACGCAGCAACGCCCTCCTCAATCGGCACCGCCGTTTCAGCCACCCAAGTCATCCAGCCCTAGCATCCCCTTTATGTCCTTCGATGTGGGTTCCGCCGCCGCCTCTTCCTCTTTTTCAACTCCCCAGTTCATAGGCGGCGGCGGCGGCGGCATTGGTGGTTCCACTGTTTTCGACGACGAGCCGCCGCTTCTCGAGGAGCTCGGGATCAACACCAGGCAAATTTACCTGAAAACCCTCTCCATTCTCAACCCCTTCCGTGTAAAAGCCGATCTCCACGAGGATGCTGATCTTTCAGGGCCGTTCCTGTTTCTACTGGCTTTCGGGCTCTTCCAATTGCTCGCCGGGAAGATCCATTTCGGAATCATACTGGGGTGGGTGGTCATGGCTTCTCTGTTTCTGTACGTTGTGTTCAACATGCTGGCCGGCCGGAACGGGAACTTGGATCTATACAAGTGTCTCAGCTTGATCGGCTATTGTATGCTGCCCATAGTTTTCTCATCTGCAGTCGCGCTTTTCCTGCCCCAAGGAATGGCGGCTACGAAGGTTGCAGCTGGGGTGTTTGTGATATGGTCAACACGAGTTTGCACAAGACTTGTGGTTGAGCTTGCATTGTGTGGAGATGAGCATCGCGGATTGATTGCGTATGCATGTTTCTTGATTTTCATGCTTTTCTCCTTGCTTGTCATATTTTGAATCTTGATCAGAGCTTCAAACTGCACTTTCTAGTTAGTTTTCTAAGATTTGACATTGTTAGAACTTGGAAGAAAGAAGGCTTCCCTTTTAATGAATGATTAGACTTGAAATTCTTTGTTATTGGCTAGCTGATGATACAATGTTGGATCATCTAGTTTGGATTAATCATTCGTGGTTGCGTGCAAAACATAACATAAAACGCTTCCATTTCAATTTCATACATCAGTTGGTGTATACATACAATCTGGAACTTTCAATTTTGGAGTGAAATTTGACTTGGGTGAATGTTTTCTGATTGCCTTCTTTCGACATCAAGGGTGCAAAACTTTATTTTGTGTAGAGTGGGTGGTAAGTTCAATATTAAGGGGGCGTTCTTTTGCCTTTCCTTTTGTTCCAGCTATCTTTACAACTTTGCAGATCTGAATGGAATTGATTATGAGGAAGAAACTCAAACCCGCAATGCAGGGTACTTTTCATCTTAATGTGTTCCTTAGCACCCTTCTAGTATTACTGTTAATCAGCATCCATCATGTTTTGAATCATTGCTGTCAATTTTCCTTACTTTCTTGAAAATTTGTTAGAAAAGTTCTGATTTTCAACATTGAGCTGTCTAGATACCTCTTTACTCTCTACTTTGTAGCTACATTTCTTTGCATCTAGTCACAAGCATACACTAATTGCACAGGCTGTTGTGCTTTTCTGTAGAGTTGCTGAGATGGTTGACTGAACAGTCCTCAGAGGTGTCTGGTGTGTTTATATGTATAGTCCATGTGGGTATATATACATTTCATAATCCCCTGCTGAATTTGGTTAACCAATGGTTTTGACTTTGTCCATATGTAATATAGGTTCCTTGGTTGGTGCCTGGGTGGCTGGGTGATATCTTTTAAGACTAGATTTTGTGACAGAACAGGCTTGAGGGATGAATAGATGGTTATATATATATATATATATATATATATTAAGCAAAGTATAAAATTTATTATGAACGAATAGATCTCGAAGTATCAAAGCCCCAGAAGTCATACCCCTCCTGAAAAAAAAAAAAAACCAGAGAAACCATCTGGACTTGCAGCATTTTCCAGATCTAACGCCCAAACAGCAAACAACTTTTACTTCATTCCGAGTCAATGGTGCCAAAAGAGCAGCATTATACTCAATAGTTAAAACTGCGGGCAAACAGTCAAGTATAGAGTTCATTTCTTCACAATCCTCGGCTTGAAATAAAGAAGTGTAAAAGTTAATTGGCTTCGATTGAATATCAGCCTCTGGATGAGTCTCTAACAGCACTAATGCACTGTCGTTAACAGTAACATGAAAAAAGCTAGTGTTGGCATCACATGACTCAGTGATTCTCTGGAATTTCCCGAAAAATTTGCAAGGAACAACCTACCAAGCCGTTTCCAAACTCTCCTCGTGACCAGTTATAATATCCTCTTGTTGTAGCCAAATCGAGCAAAGAGTAGTTTGCAATGAATGTTGAAAATGCTATTTAACTCATGGGCTGCATTTCCCCTGGTATTTTGCAATGCTGGAGATGACATTAAAATCACCTCCCATAATGCTGGAGTTTGTGCTTTGCATACACCGCCACAAACTCAAAATCAAAGACCCAAGGAATGTAGGATGCTTTACAAGAGACAAATTGTTCACAATCAAACAAAACATTAACATCAAAAGAATTTGACTAAAGAATTCAAATTTTGGCAACAGAAGATGCAAAACCTTTTGGAAATTAAACATTCTGAGGAAGGACTCAATTCTATCCTCGGCCAAAAATGGGTGTAAGCTGAATACTCTCAACCGTTTGAGCCTGCGACATGAGGAAAGCAGGCCCCGGATATTCCAGAATAGCAAATTCATTTAAAACATTCTTGTGATTTTCCCAGCTGCTAGGCGGGTGGTTACTGATGTTTTTTTTTTTATGTGTGACTGTCGCGAATTCATCTATTGTAGACGCGAAGTCGCTTGTTTCCATGACTCCAGCAAATTAAAGTTTGTGAAAAAGCCTGGGCATTGTGCACTTCATCACCATCAGACAAATATAACTCGGTTGTATCTCTGTGCTACGTACCTTCCGATCTCACAACATGATCATCAATGAGTATCGGACCTTGATCAGATATAACCAACTGCTCTTGACCCGTAGTACTCCATGTTTCTAGTTCCTACTGCTGCCAATTTTACGACTCCTCTTAACATGTGACTTCGGCTGGCTGGGAATGGCAGAATCACCATCTTGGCGCTACTTTTGAACCAATGGAGGAAACTGGCCAACTTTGCATTCTGCTACCAAATCTTCACAAGTTTGACAATAAGGAGGAATATACGAACCATTGTTTATCCAAATGTGCTCAGGAATGGAATTAATCACATTTAACTCTGGCAATCGAGGGTTGGTTGTGGGCAAGTGTGGAGGCGTCAACCTTTAGCGGGGGTCCAACGATGGGCGCGTTTATCTTGGAGGTGTGCTGTGCTGGCAGCCCCTCTAAAGCAATCCATACTGGAACTATTGGAGACTCCACACCGGGTTAGAATTCAGTGGTCCATTTGAAAACCTTCCTTGTATCGTCCACGATTTACGTAACCACCAAGGTTAAAAATCTTCTTTCCTGGCCTGTCGAAATTCATCACAACATGCCACTGGTCAATCAGGCCAAGAGTAAACGCTCCACCCAATCCAATCAAATCAAACCATTTTCAGAACAGAAGAAAATGATTTAATATAGTTGACAAGTATTAATTCAAGTGAAAAGTTTTTATTCTCTTTCAACAAGCTACGTCTCAAGTTTTAATTTTCAAATAAAGTCTGGCAATAACTTTGGGCAACAAAGTTAAAGTGAATTGACAAATAACAACGCAAAATCTTTTCACTAAATTACAGTGAATTCAAATCAATATTAAGCGAAGATTATAATTATAATGACAAGTCAATATACAACGTAAGGACTCCACTAAGTAAAGTTAGTTTGATATGGATGCATAATATAATACATGATATTGCGTGGCAGTCCCCGGCGCCCGGCGGTGCTGCCATTGCAGAGAAATCTTCAAATAAGAGTGCCCATTTGTTTTCTTTTGTTTTTTTTTTGAGTAATATTAAGCCAACACTATAATTATAACAACAAGTCAATATACAACGTAAGGACTCCTCTCGAGAAAAGTTGGTTTGATATGGATGCATAATATAATACATGATATTGCGCGGCGGTGCCGCCATTGTAGAGAAACCTTCAATTACAAGTGCCCCTTTGTTATTTTATTAAGCCAAGACTATAATTATAATGACAAGTCAATATACAACGTAAGGACTCCTCTGGAGAAAAGTTGGTTTGATATGGATGCATAATATAATACATGATATTGCGCGGCGGTGCCGCCATTGTAGAGAATCTTCAATTACAAGTGCCCCTTTGTTATTTTATTAAGCCAAGACTATAATTATAATGACAAGTCAATATACAACGTAAAGACTCCACTGGAGAAAAGTTGGTTTGATATGGATGCATAATATAATACATGATATTGCGGCAGTGCTACCATTGCAGAAATCTTCAATTACAAGTGCCACTTTATTTTTTTTTAGTAATATTAAGCCAAGACTATAATTATAACGACAAGTCAATATATAACGTAAGGACTCCGTTGGAGAAAAGTTGGTGTGATATGGATGTTTAATATAATACATGATATTGCGCGGCAGTGTTGCAATTGTAGAAATATTCAATTACAAGTGCCCCTTTGTTTTTGTTTTTGTTTTTTTTAGTAATATTAAGCCAAGACTATAACGGCAAGTTAATACAACGTGAGGACTCCGCTGGAGAAAAACTGGCTTGGTGTGGATGCATAAAATACAAGTGCCCATTTTTTTTTCAAGTAATATTAAGCCAAGACTATAATTATAACGGCAAATCAATATAAAACGTAAGGACTCTGCTGGAGAAAAGTTGGTTTGATGTGGATGCATAATATAATACATGATATTGCGCGGCGGTGCTGCCACTGCGTAGAACACTGAGACTCAAACCCATGATCAATTCAGGAGAATCACTTCGTGTCACATAGACCACTAGTTCATTTGCATATTTTATATTATGCATTGTATTTTCACCATATTGTGCGGTTTAATTCTCGTGTCACATCAGTTGTGGCATACACTCTTATGTGCACCATGCCATCGTGGTGGTGTTGAGTTTCAGGTTTAGATTCTTTTGCTACAATTTGTCTAAAATTCACAAGTTCCTGACGGCTGAAATAACGTGCAGATGTCCAATCAGCCGTGGCAATAGTAACTCATTTACCACTCTCATTTGGTCATGTTTGTTGAGCCATTGAATTATTGTGATTTACATTTTTTCAAATGTTCTGTCGAGTCGGGTGTAGGAGATCCTTGGAGTTGAGAATTCAACATTTTCAAAAAAAGAATCACTTAGCTTATTTAATGTTCATCATCAAACAAGATAAAATATGTTTCCTTTAAAATAAGGATAATAGATACAAAATTAAAAGGGGAAAAAACTCGGTTGTGTCTCTGTGCTACCTTCCGATCTCACAACATGATCATCAATGAGTATGAGACCAAGAGTAGGGCCTTGTTCCGGTATAACCAACTGCTCTTGACCCGTGTTTCTTGCTGCTGCCGATTTTGCGGCTCCTCTTGAGGCTGAACAAATCAATCAGAACATGGCATTGGTCAAGAGTAAAAGCTCCACCAAGTCCAATAAGATCAAATGATTTTCGGGCGCCTTCCCAATCACTGCAAACTTGAAGCGAAGAGCAAATTGGTGAATATCTTCATCTGAGAACGAGACTGCTGGCGGACGGCAGACGCTTCATCTGAAGCAGAAGAGAGGACGTCCGCGAAAGAGCACGGTGGTATGGGACCATTGTAGAGAAATCTTCAGTCAACTAGAATAGAGGATTTTCGTATACACTTGCTTCACCTAGCTACATTTTTTGTATTTAGTATCAATTACCAGTGCCCCTTTATCCCAGGAGATGTTTTTTGTATTGAGTATTAAATGGATAAGTAATTTATTTTCAAAATCCGTAAATATTACAATACAATATCGGTTCATAGCTACTCCATTTCATGTGACCATGTAGGAGTATAAACTGGGTGCCACTAGACTACAAGGTCTTTCGGCCGTAATAAACTAATAAATGTTATATTTATCAAAATTGTCATTTTTTTAGGCATCGCAAGGTTGGGTGGATGAAAATTTCTTTACCATCTTGCTAGATTATTTAACTTGCATTGGTGCTTCAGTAATATCTGTGGTATAGAATTGATCTTTAAATTATTATACCGGTGACTATACTTAGCAATCAAGTTATGCGCGAAGTGAAATTTTAGTCATTCGAAAATTATTTCTGTCACCAACATATCACTTAATAAAGTGACAAATTTTATCATTTAGAGACTAACTTGTCACTTTACACATAAATAAAAATTTTCCCTTACTAAATTATTATAAATCCTTTTTAAAACGGAAATCCAAACCAAAACAGAACAAAAGAAAATGATTTAATATACCCAAAAAAAAAAGTTGACAACTATTAATTCTAAGTCAAAAGTTTTTATTCTCTTTCAACAAGCTACCTCTCAAGTTTTAACTTTAAGAATGAAGCAAATTCATAAGGAGATATTTTCAAATAAAGTCTGGTAATAACTTTGGGCAACAAAATTAAAGTGAATTGACAAATAACAACGCAAAATCTTTTGGCTAAATTACAGTGAATTCAAATCAATATTAAGCCAAAACCATAATTATAACGACAAGTCAATATACAACGTAAGGACTCTGTTAGAGAAAAGTTGGTTTGATATAGATGCATAATATAATACATGATATTCCGTGGCGGCCCCTGGCAGTGCTACCATTGCAGAGAAATCTTCATTTCCAAGTGCCCCTTTGTTTGTTTTTTTTTTTTTTTTGAGTAATATTAAGCCAAGACTATAATTATAACGACAAGTCAATATACAACGTAAGGACTCTGCTGGAGAAAAGTTGGTTTGATATGAATGCATAATATAATACATGATATTGCACGGTGGCCCGTTGCCATTGCAGATTTCGTCAATATACAACGTAAGGACTCTGCTGGAGAAAAATTAGTTTGATATGAATGCATAATATAATACATGATATTGTGCGGTGCCACCATTGCAAAGAAATCTTCAATTACAAGTGCTCTTTTTCTTTTTTGAGTAATATTAAGCCAAGACTATAATTATTGTAAATGTCCAATTGATACATGATTAAATATAATAAATAGTTCAAATGTTCAATTGGTACATATTAGGAGATTGGCCTAATTTTTTGTCATACATTAGGTTAAGTTCAATTATGTTTGAGTTTTCCTAAACTGCCTAGACCTATTCCTCGTACTACTTCAAAACTTACTTGAGCTTAGCTTTTGAATCCTTCACTGCCCGTCCGCAAAGTGTGGCGCCAGATTAAAATATGTGATGATGAGTCTTTATTGGGGATCTAATGCGTGGACAATTACAGCCAAGAGTGGGTTTGATTTCTCAAGTATAAAAAGAAAGCTTGGTTTCATATTTTGGTACACGGCTTACGAGAGAAGTGTTAGGGTGATCAGATCAAATACTTTTACTATATTATTGTGTTACATCTCAGTTTATGAAGAAATCATATGATGGTTATTTTATTTGTTCTACAACGTTGAAGATTGAAGGGTGCGAATACTAGTCAGGTTATTCATGAAGTTTATGAAGGCTTGGTGATCGGCTTGCACGAATTCATCCACGACTGTAGTTTTGAAGAAATAGTTTCTTACTCAACGTAGTCCATTGTAGAATGGTGTTGGTATCTTCATTTCTTGTAACTCTTTGTTTTTGTTAGTGGATTGGGTTTTCGTGAGTGGCCCCGCAGATGTAGGAGTATTGCTTCGAACTGCGTTAACAATCCTGGTTGTCACGGTCTCAGGTTTATTTATTCTTTTGCTTAAGTTTTAATTTGATAAAATTAAGTAGAACTTTAAGTTTTCGTACATTCAAGACTCAAGACTACTATTCAATTGGTATCAGAGCCCGAGGACTTAATTTATTAGTCTAACCGATCTAGCTTCAAAATCGTGCTTCTTGAACTTACGAGTTCATCTTGTGTTTCTATTTTCGCTTCTTTGGTTTTGTGTTTGTATTTCACCGTGTGCTAAGTGTTTCAGGATGGACAAGCACAGGACTCCTCCAGAACTCACCGGAAATATTGACTGACCATTCTAGAAAACAAAAGAATGTTGCTTTTACAGTTGACGAACAGGTACCTGAAACAGATCCAGACGATATTGAGGATGATGATCCAGTAGTTTTATTAACCAAACATTTCAATAAGATCTTGAAACAGGTCAAACAGAAGAAAAGCTTCCGCGGCAATAACTCTCAAAACTTCAAAGGATCAAACACATCAAAACCCAATTCCACGTCAAATGGATCAAATTACAAACCAGCAGGATCTCGTACAACACAGCCGTCTGCAACACGTACAACTCAATCTAGAGAAAAAACAGGTGGCAAGGGCATTAGGTGCTACGAGTGTGAAGGTTTTGGACATGTTCAGGCTGAATGCCCCACTTACCTACGAAGGAAAAAGTCTATGGCAGCATTAACATGGAGTGATGATGAAGCTGACCCAGAAGTCGAAGCTGATCCAGAAGAGATAACCGGCAACTTTGTAGCGTTCACAGCCAGGATTGAAGCTGATCCAGAAGTTGAAGATATAGCTGATTCAGAAGGCTGTGACTACAACTCTGTAGAAGATCTTGATATTCCTCCTTTTTCTTATGAAGTAGAATATAAAAAGTTGTATCCCAAGTGGGAATGCTTGCTTAAAGCTAATCGTTCTTTGTGTAGTCAGGTAGGCATATTAGAAAACGCCAGCAAAGTGTACAAAACATAAATATCTGAAAGAGATCTTCTACTCGAAGCTGCTTCTGCACAAGAAGCTAAGCTGAAACAGGAAGTGGCCAAGCTAACGCAGGAACTGACTACACTCAAGAAACAGATCCAAATGATGGATACTACTTCAACCCTTGATGAAATTCTGAACACAGGCCGGCAATCAACTACAAAGTTTGGTCTCGGTTTCACAGGAGACAAACACAAGGGTTAAACTGTTTTTGTCAAAGCTGCTGGACCAGATCCAAAGGATGTGCCAGAATCCAGTACAACAAGGCAAATGGATTCGGCAAGGCATCGTCGCAATATGGTCCTGAAGTATAAACGTATTTCTAAACCTTATAACCCTATTTGTCATTATTGCAGGGTTCGAGGACACACAAGACCAGAATGTTACTATTTCTACAAAGATCAGAGGGTCGAAAAGTACAAGCATAAATTTATCACTCCGTTCACCAAACAAGTCTGGGTGAAAAAGTCTGATTACATCTGTCATGTATCTCTACTAACAAAATCCTCAGGAAGAGAAGAAAGGTGGTATTTCGACAGTGGCTGTTCTCGCCATATGACAGGAAACGTTAACTTCCTAAATGACATCAAAGAAAGCAAAGGTGAAGTAACGTTTGGTGATGGTGTTAAAGGAAAAATCACAGGAGTCGGCACGCTAAATGTTGCTGGGTTACCTAAACTCAAAAGGGTTCTTCTTGTCAACGGGTTACATGCAAACCTCATCAGCATAAGTCAACTTTGTGATCAGAACTGGAATGTCAACTTTACAAAAGACAGTTGCAACGTCCTAGACAGTCAAAGACAGTGCATCATGGAAGGTAAACGCTCCTCTGACAATTGCTATATTCTAACTAATGATGTTGTGTGCTGCAAGTCCAGTATGGATGAAGCTGAACTATGGCATCAAAAGTTAGGACACCTGAACTATCGCGCCTTGGACAAGTTAGTCAAAACACAAGCTGTGATTGGTCTGCCGAATTTGAAATCTGACCAAGAAAGTATCTGTGGTGCTTGTCAAGCCGGAAAACAGACAAGAACATCTCATCCAGCCATAAAAGAGATCAACACCAAACATTGCCTGGAACTGATCCACATGGATCTCATGGGACCCACACAAACAGAAAGTATTGGAGGTAAGAGGTACATTCTAGTTTGTGTAGATGATTACTCACGATTTTCTTGGGTAACGTTTCTCAGGGAAAAATCAGAAACCTTTGAAGCATTCAAAGCGCTAGCTCTCAAACTTCAGAAAACCAAAAATGAACCAATCGTCAGAATCCGGACCGATCATGGACGTGAATTCGACAATAGTTCTTTTGATGATTTCTGTAACAAATACGGCATTACTCATGAATTTTCAGCACCAAAGACACCTCAACAGAATGGAGTGGTGGAACGAAAGAATCGAACAATCCAAGAGATGGGAAGAGTTTTATTGAATGCAAAATCCATACCAAGGAGATTTTGGGCTGAAGCAGTTCATACCTCGTGCCACACCATCAATAGAGTATATCTTCGTCCCGGCACAAACAGAACTCCATATGAAATTTGGAAAGGTAAGAAACCCAATCTCAAATATTTTCACATATTTGGTTCACGGTGTTTCATTTTGAAGGACAGGACTCCCACAGCGAAGTTTGATCCAAAAAGCGACGAGGGTATATTCTTAGGCTACTCATACAATAGCCGTGCGTATCGAGTTTACAACAAAGTAACAAAAGCAGTTATGGAATCAGCAAATGTTGTGGTAGATGATCAACCATAAGACATCTTTCAGATACCCCGATCTCAACTGGACTACTCCACAAACAATCTAGAATCTTCTGAATCTACTCCAGCACCTCCCACGGATAACTCAGCTTCTACAAGTAACCCAGAATCCACACCGAGCACTCCTGATTCCTTGCCAAGTGGACCAGAATCTCCGGAAGCAGCGACAGAACCCTCTACACCAAATCCAGGTACAATCCAAGTCTACAATCCAGGAACAACTCTTGAATCTACTCAAGACGTTCCAACACGCATACAAAGGAATCATCCAGTACAGAATATCATCGAAGATCCAAGCTCTGGAATAAGAACTCGAGGGAGAAAAAGGGATTATGTTGAACTAGCAGGGAATGCATGCTACACATCGAAAATCGAGCCGAAGAATGTAAAGGAAGCTCTACAGGACGAACACTGGATCAAGGCCATGCAGGAAGAGCTTGGTCAATTTGAAAGAAATAAGGTATGGAATCTTGTTCCCAAACCTCACGGTGTTAATGTTGTAGGTACAAAATGGATCTTTCGAAACAAGACAGATTCGGCAGGCAACATTGCTCGGAATAAAGCCAGGCTAGTAGCACAAGGATACTCTCAAATTGAAGGCATCGACTACGATGAAACGTTTGCTCCAATAGCCCGCCTTGAATCTATACGTCTCCTGCTATCAATTGCATGTGCACTCCAAATCAAGCTATACCAAATGGATGTCAAAACGGCATTTCTCAACGGATATCTGTCTGAAGACATATATGTAGCTCAACCCAAGGGGTTTGAAGATCCTCATCATCCAGAGTATGTATACAAATTGGATAAAGCATTGTATGGTCTCAAACAGGCTCCACGGGCATGGTATGAACGCCTGACCCAATACCTACTACAACATGACTACAAGAGAGGGGGAGTAGACAAAACCCTTTTTATCAAAAGGTCAGGTAATCACATCACCATTGCTCAAGTTTTTGTAGATGATATTGTGTTTGGATCCACTAAACCAGGTGCCACAGATGAACTGATAAAAGTCATGCAGAAAGAGTTTGAAATGAGTATGATCGGAGAATTGACCTATTTTCTAGAGCTACAGATACATCAAACAGGTAACGGTATTTTCATATCACAAGAAAAATATGCTAAGAACTTGCTAACGAAATTTGGGTTAGACTCTGCCAAAGATGCCAGAACTCCGATATCGACCACCACAAAACTTTTCAAAGATGAGAAGGGTGTTTCAATTGATCCTACTCTATATAGAAGCATGATCGGCAGTCTGCTATATCTCACTGCAAGCAGACCGGATATCATGCTCAGCGTTGGAATATGCGCGAGATATCAAGCTGATCCAAAGGAATCACATCTCCATGCTGTAAAGCGTATTATCAAATACGTCAAAGGTACAATCAATTACGGTATATGGCTTTCGAACGATACTAATTTGAATCTTGCAGGCTTTAGTGATGCTGACTGGGCCGGAAATGCTGATGACCGAAAAAGCACGTCAGGTGGATGTTTTTTTATTGGAAAGAACCTGGTCTCTTGGCTGAGTAAAAATCAAAATTCCATATCTCTAAGCACAGCCGAAGCAGAGTACATACAAAATTCCATATCTCTAAGCACAGCCGAAGCAGAGTACATAGCTGCTGGAAGCTGCTGTACGCAACTCTTATGGATGCGCCAAATGATGACAGATTATGGATTAGATCAGGTATGGATGCGCCAAATGATGACAGATTATGGATTAGATCAGGATATTATGACACTCTATTGCGACAACACCAGCGCGATCAATATAAGCAAAAATCCAGTCCAACATTCCCGAACAAAACACATCGACATCAGGCACCACTTTATTCGAGAGTTAGTTGAAGACAAAGAAATTGAGCTGGACTATATATCAACTGAAAAGAATTTAGCAGATATATTCACAAAACCTTTGGACAAGACTCGATTTGAATCACTTCGATCGGCCATGGGCGTCTGCAAATTCTCAAACTAATACAGGTATTATTGTGGGTTTTAAATAATTCGTTTTTTAATTTTTTTTTCTCTCAACTTTCAGGAGCTACTTTGTTCGAAAATAAAATCTCAAGTATTGGGATTGACTTGTTCCATCCAAACACTTATTCTTATTAATGTACAACTCTTTTTCTCCTTGGCTTTAGCTCATCCCTTCACCTACCTACCCTATTTCAAACCCCTCATCCATCTCACACCTTTTAAGACCTCTATCATATCCCATTAAATATTTAGTCATTTTTTTGTTTGTCTTTTCCCCATTCCCAAGCAGATCACGCCAACCTCCATCTCCCTTCACCCCTCTCGCCATTTTTTTTCTATCGACCTCTACAATGGCGTCTTCATCACCCAAAATGGACTCCAATCCCTTCCTCATCCTCACATCTCCAACTGCTAGACTTGCCCTGTTCCGTCAAATTCTTGACGGGATTTCTCCCCTCACCCACGCGGTTGAAGATCGAGTGTTAGCTACGCTAAAAAACAATCAACATCTCATGGATGATCTCACTACCAAGGAGTCCAGAGAGCTCATGGCTATGACCCGGAATCTCGTAGCCGACCCATGGATCTTGCCGGATGATGACGACGTCGCTGAAGAAGCTGTGAATATCTCCATGCAAGCTGACCCGAAACCTCCCTCGTTAAAATCGGTATCATTCCTCTCCTCTTCTTAGGAGATATTGTCTCAATATCATCATCTAGGGTGTCGTTCTTGCGCTTTTCATGTTTCCCGACATTATTGTTCATTGTTTTTTTTCTCTCGTTTTTTTTTTCTTTCGTGAGTGTGGTTTCTCCCCTCTTAGTTTCGTATTATCTATGTTTAGTAGCATCTATTACCTCTACATTTTTTCCTTGTTTGCTGCTGTCTTGTGGGAATTTGTTCTCTTAATTTTGCTGCCTTAGTTGTGATTCTCTGTGTTCTGTGCCTTTTTTTTTTGTGTGCAATCATTGTGCTTTTTAAGCTTTTTCACACTGATCTTTGTTAATTTAAATTCCAAGGGTGTTTATTTGCGTTCTGTGCGTTAGTGTGAGGTTCTGATTGTTCAAAGTGCCTATTTGTTTTTGTTGATGTATGTTTCTGCATCTTTTGGCTTCATCTTGTTTTTCTAGGCTCTTTGTTTTTGGGAACATGTGCATCTGTGATATCTCACTTGCTTTTTTTTTTTGTCTCTTATATGGGGTTGTGCATATGTTTTTTCCGTGTCACGTGGGTATCTATGTTTTCTTCTTTAGCTTTTTCGTGTGATTTGATGGCTTCTTCTGTGTTTGACTTCTCTCTCTCTGTGCTGGTATGTTTACATTTTTTTTCTCTCTCTCTATGCTTGCATCCTTGTCTAAGTTTGCATCTATATCAAAGTCTACACAACCCACAGCTCCTGGAGGTCTACCTGAGTTTGAGCGAACTAATGAACCATTACAGTCTCTGCATCTGCACCGCTGACTGTGACAAACTCAGAACTGTTTGAATTCTCTGCTAATCCAGTCTCTGAAGCTGAGGGATATTCTAATATGTCTGGCGGTCTACCTCATTCCTTGAGACAATCCATTCCTATTGTTTCTGTCCCTTTCTTAGCACCCTCCCGCAAAGGAAAAAACAAAAGAATTGAGTCCATATCTGTTCCTGCCAAGAGAAAGAGTGTTGAGCCTGACGATGTTGTGATTTTCTCTGAGACTGCCCCACGCAAGCAGTGTGGTCCATCTCTTCCGGCCAGGATGACTAGATCCCGTACTGGAGCTCTGTCTAAACCATCCTCTCCCATGCTCTCATCTCCCCGGCCTAAACCTAAAGTGTCAAAATCCTCACCCACCGTGTCACGCTCAAAAGCTACTACATCCAAAGTGTCAAAATCACCTCCCTTTCCAAAAGCTCCCAAACCTGCTGCATTCCAACCTATGCTTCTAAATGATAATCTTTGGCATTCATAGGGAACTCACTCAAATCGTGAGCTTCTTCTTGAGAAGGCTATTGATGAAACGGATCTTATTAAGAATTGCAATATCATATCTCTTCTGCGGACTCAGAATCTTCTTAAGTCAGTACAACATATTGGTCACTACTCAAAATGGTTGACAGCTGAATTCTACACGAACCTCCTACCTGAGTCAGATATTGCGGTCTCCCATCACTTTCATCAGGTGTTCATTCGGGGACAATGGTACTCTTTCGGTCCTGCTCAGATTAATTCTTTTTTTCAGCGTACTGATCTGGATTGTCGGTTTGATCCCGATTATGACTTACTTGCCGGCTCACTGACACACAATCAAATTGGCTCATGGCCGAATGAAGACATCCCTGCCACTGAGCTTACAACTGTATACTCGGTTCTGCTGCGCCTCGCTGCCACGAATTGGCTGCCGGTCGTCAATCCTCAGACTATATCAAGAAAGATGGCAGTATTACTCTACAAAATTAGACACATGCTGGATTTTGATTTAGGCACTCTTATCTATGATCACATCATGTCTTTCACCAAAAAGAAAGAGTCTAAGATTCACTTGCCGTCTCCTTGTCTTATCTATGGAGTTCTCTAAGCTCAGGGTTTTGAGCCTTACAAGAATGAGCATATACTGGATAATCATGGTGTTTATCTGTTTGCTGAGCGGCTGACTCAGGGTCATCACTTTGATGATCGTATCACACTCACGGCCTCCAGTCCTTATCCAGGGTCCTCTAATGCGACGGGGTCTTCTACTGATGTTCCTAAATATCTTGAACCGCCTTCTTTAATCGCTCACCGGGCTCATCTTCGATCTTTACAGGCTCATCTTGCTCTTGTTCGCTCGTCTATCTCTTCTCTACAGGATGTGTGTTCCGGTATCGAACATGACATGCTTATTCATCGGCGTGAGATTGATCGTCTTGAGGTGCGTCATGCCGCGTTAGTGGCTCGTGGTGAGCAGTCTGGTTCTAACTCCGACAACGCTACTGATTCTGCTGCGTCTGATTAGTTCTCTCCTTTGGCACTTACTTTGACCTCAAGGGGGAGATATTTTGTTGAGGGGGAGCATTCACATGGTATTATCTTTCTGGTATTTTCTGATGGTATTATCCTTCTGGTATTTTTCTGATGGTATTCCTTTTTGGTATTTTCTGTTTATGGTCTGATTATGATACTGTTTATGCCTTCATGATAACCTACTTTTGATCAGTACTTTATGACTTTAATGTTGAAGCTTCTTGATGTTTTTGGAACAACAGTTGATAAGTTTAATGAAGTATCCTATGTTGGTTTTGTTTGAGTTGAATCAGACCCGTGCTTTTAGTCTGATTGGATATTTTTGAAGCTTCTCTATATGGAAAGTCCAGGTAGTTTAAGTAGACACCTTCCCTGTAAATAATAAGTTTTGTGATGTCAAATAATTGCCAAAGGGGGAGTTTGTAAATGTCCAATTGATACATGATTAAATATAATAAATAGTTCAAATGTTCAATTGGTACATATTAGGAGATTGGCCTAATTTTTTGTCATACATTAGGTTAAGTTCAATTATGTTTGAGTTTTCCTAAACTGCCTGGACCTATTCCTCGTACTACTTCAGAACCTACTTGAGCTTAGCTTTTGAATCCTTCACTGCCCGTCCGCAAAGTGTGGCGCCAGATTAAAATATGTGATGATGAGTCTTTATTGGGGATCTAATGCGTGGACAATTACAGCCAAGAGTGGGTTTGATTTCTCAAGTATAAAAAGAAAGCTTGGTTTCATATTTTGGTACACGGCTTACGAGAGAAGTGCTAGGGTGATCAGATCAAATACTTTTACTATATTATTGTGTTACATCTCAGTTTATGAAGAAATCATATGATGGTTATTTTATTTGTTCTACAACGTTGAAGATTGAAGGGTGCGAATACTAGTCAGGTTATTCATGAAGTTTATGAAGGCTTGGTGATCGGCTTGCACGAATTCATCCACGACTGTAGTTTTGAAGAAATAGTTTCTTACTCAACGTAGTCCATTGTAGAATGGTGTTGGTATCTTCATTTCTTGTAACTCTTTGTTTTTGTTAGTGGATTGGGTTTTCGTGAGTGGCCCCGCAGATGTAGGAGTATTGCTTCGAACTGCGTTAACAATCCTGGTTGTCACGGTCTCAGGTTTATTTATTCTTTTGCTTAAGTTTTAATTTGATAAAATTAAGTAGAACTTTAAGTTTTCGTACATTCAAGACTCAAGACTACTATTCAATTATAACGACAAGTCAATATACAACGTAAAGACTCCGCTGGAGAAAAGTTGATTTGATATGGATGCATAATATAATACTCCGTACACGGTAGATGATATTGCGCATCGGTGCCGCCATTGCAGAGAAATCTTCAATTACAAATGTCCCTTTGTTTTTTGTTTCGGGGTAATATTAAGTCAAGACTATAATTATAACGACAAGTCAATATACAACGTAAGGACTCCGCTGGAAAAAAGTTGATTTGATGTAGATGCATAATATAATACTGTACATGATATTGCGCAGCGGCCCTTGACGATGCCACCATTGTAAAGAACCATAACCTCTCATTCTGGGGAATCATTTCGTGCCACTAGAGCATGACATATTTTATGTTATGCATTGTATTTTCACTATATTGTGCGGTTTAATTCTCATGTCACATCAGTTGTGACATACCCTCTAATGTGCATCATGCCAACATGGTGGTGTTGAGTTTCAGGTTTAGAATCTTTTGCTACAATTTGTCTAAGATTCACAAGTTCCTGGCGGCTGAAATAACGTGCAGATGTGCAATCAGCCATGACAATAGCGACTTATTTACCAATCATTTGGTCATGTTTGTTAAGCCACTGAATTATCGTAATTTACATTTTTTCAAATGTTCTATCGAGTCGGGATGTAGAGAATTCTTGGAATTGAAAATTCAACCTTTTAAAAAAAAAAAAAAAAAAAGACTCGTTTACTGTATACAAAATTATAAGGGAAAAAAATCAAGACAGTATTGTGATTCGTGATCATTATGTTTACCCCTTCCCACTTAAGGAGTACTATTTTGATTATTTTAGAGCTAGCATTGGCAAATGAAGAACACCAATAGCCAATCATAGGAGAAAGACAAAACTTACTTCTTCTAAGCTTTGAACGTTCTGCAAAGAGAAAACGTAATCAAGGAAAACAAAAAGAACCTAAGAGCTCACCTGCAATTATCGTCAAAATACTAAATGCTACAAGAATTTACTACCACAGGACACAGTTATCTTGTAGAATTTATGCATCAACTGTCATTTCTTTCCTTTCTAATTCATCCTGCTCCATCTCCTTAACTGCTCTTATAAGACCTTTTGTAATTGCATTGAGATGCACCCCATTCCCCTTCATCTCCTCCAGTAGCTTCTCAGCCTTTTCCCAATCCACAGCGTTTAGGCAAAGAGATTGGATCAGCTTATTGTATTCATCCGCACTGGGTTCAACACCATGCTCCTTCATCTCTCTCAATAATGCAAGAGCCTCGTCAAACTGTTCGAGCTTGCAATATCCGCGGATAAGCGTATGATATGTAGCTGAGCTCAGCTTAGAGTGTTTCTTCTTGGCATCACCCAAAATTTTACGAGCCTCATCCATCTCGAGCTTCCTCACATAACCACTTATAATTACAGTGTATGTGTAAACATCAGGTTTCAGGCCCCTCTCCTCCATCATTTTCAGCGACTTTGTTGCCTCTTCCATATCACCTTGTTTGGATAGTGCAGTAATAACTGTATTAAAGACCCCATTGCCTGGAGGTGGACCTGCATCGACCATATTCAGGAGCAGATTTTTGGCCTCTTCAACGTCTTTGCTTCTATGTGCCTTCTTTTCCCCGTCGTCTTTAGGCCTACATAACCCTTGAATAACTGAAGAAAACGAATAAATGGCATGCTTCCGTTCATCTTCTGAAAATTCCTGCACCATCTCCAACGCAGAGTAAACGTCTTCATCTTTGTCACAGAGAGACTTAATCAATAAATTAACGGAAGTCTGAGGAAGACTAACTCCGTTCCCCTTTGCAGCCATGTAAACAAGATGTGCATCTCTAGCCTTGTTTCCTTTACACAAAAAGGAAATGATCTTTCCTACTCTACAAGCATTGGGCAACTTTTGAGCACCTAGCATCTTCTCACTAACAGTGCTGGCCCAATCATAAATTTTGCGCCTAGAAACAGCCTCTATTGTGAAATAATATGTATCAGAATTCGGTTCACAACCAAAATCCCCAAACTTGTTGAACACCTCATAAGCTGCCTTGCCCTTAGCAAACCTCGAAAAGAAAGATATCAACTCGTTCAGTATGTCAGTACTCAACACTCCAATCTCCTTTTCTCCAAGCTCCTTCAACAAATTCCACAGAGCATAGGCATCTCTCATTGTTTCTCCACTACATATCGCCCTGGTCAGCATTTCAACCATGGTGGTACTCAGTGCCATCCCAGGTCTCCTCAAAGCCCAACTGAAAAACTCAATCAAATTCTCCCCAGGAATATACTTGGTTTCGAGCACTTTTATGATATGCTCCTCATCAACATTCAAACCAATATCCTCCAGGCTAGACTCTAAGGACCCCTCAACCATCCCACTGCTCTGAAGCAAAGACAACATTCTTTCCAGCTTCTCAACAGAATCACCTTCCTCCACCTTCTCCATCCCCTCCTCTCCTAGAGACACCTCAGGCTCACCATCCGCCTTAACAACGTCACCATTTTCGACGGCGAAATCATTCGCAGCAGCGAAGCCATCATCGACTTCACCGAAAACAGAGGAAGATCCATCCTCGGATTTTTCCGCATCGAAAGCGCTGGCCCAATGACCAGACACAGAGCCGTCTGCGTTAGAAAACTCAGATTCTTCGGTATCGAGTGAGGGATTTGACGAGAAAAACCTAAACGAGTATTGACAAACGCAGTTCCTGGAAGCAGTGAAATGTGGAGTTGGATTCAATGGAGATTCAATTGAGTAGCATACCTGAGAAGCGCTTTGGAGTATGGATTGCTTAAATTTTGCTTCGAGCCTTCTGAGAAGAGCTTTTCTACCTACAGTAATCGTCGATCTCCACATCTCTCCTCTCTGTAGAGTGGAATGTATAGTTCAGAGAAGAGAAACCCTTCAGGGGAAAAACCTCGGCAGTTGGCAGCGCCGGCGAAGTATAGGGCTAAAAGACATAACCCGATTTGGAGGCCCAAGGAAAATTACATTTTTGTATTGAAAATGTTAAAAAATATATATAGAATAAATACTATTGAAAAATTATGAATAATATATTTATTTTTAAAGAAGAGTTCGCTCTTTTATTTATTGATAATTTTTTTTTTCTTTTATAAGGATGGGAGACTTCAACGAACAAACTCCAACCTCTAATATTTGAATTAACAATTAATTCCTTTACTAACCAAATACATCATACATTTTGAACAAATTTTATGTGCGCTTATATATAATATATGTTTAGATAATTAGATATTAATTTATAATTTGTAATATAATTATAATTCATTTAATTTATATTTTACGCTAATATAATTTATATATAATATTTTTATTTTTTAATTATAATATTATTAAGTTATAAAATTTATAAAATATATAATTTATAATTTTATATAGTTTATGTAATAAACAAACTTTATATTAACTATATAATCATAAAATTAGAGTTTTTTTTTCTTATTTTTAAAATTGATTGTGCAAAACTATAAATTTTCAACATATTGTGTTTCTTTACCCAAAATAAAGTTTTAAGATGGATTGTAACTTCTTTGAGCATGAGAACTAAAGGGGAATAGACGGAGGGGAGGAACGACCGATGAAGAGGGAAAGAGGACTCAGTGAAAGATATGATAGTATGGTGTAGGTTGACCGATGATGATCGGTCGGTTGGTTGATTGAGGCAGCTAAAGATCTTAGACTCCAATAAGACATCTCCTCCATTGAATGTGTTGGCATCTCCTGGCCGACGCTCAACAATCCCCCTCCTAGCACCTACGACAATTTTTTAACACCAAGCCCAATTGCGCAGCATGCCTGACTCGTTCCTTAGCCTACGTGCTACACGCCCATCATCCCCTCCTAGAACTGGACTTGGCCCAACCTACACTCACATCCCATCTAGTACTTGACCATCATCCCCTCCTAGAACTGGACTTGGCCCAACCTACACTCACATCCCATCTAGTACTTGACTCAAATTTTTGAACCCGTGACCTCGGCTATGATACCAATTGATAGATCAGATCTCAGCGCTGAACTATGCTTACTTCCCACAGGGTCACCCATCCCGTGACTGTTGGAAGTCAATCACACTTAACCCCAAAGTTCCTTGCCTATTTGGTCGCCGTATCCTACTCAAAACAAATTGTTGATAAGTAGGTGGACATTAACCATTTAACCACATCCCTCCATAGTAAGCCGTCATGTCTCGAATCGAGCAGGGACTGAACTCTGCCAACTCGGCGGCTGACGCCCAACTCACTTAATAGAATGTTAATTAAACACACAAAATAAATGTTACTGGTTAACACTTAACACACTGCCACAGTGCCACACTAGTTAATCAAAATTAAAACATTGGCAGTAAAAATGCATAACTCACTAGTCACTAGCACTTTTTTTTTTTTTTTTTGGTTAAGTGGTAGTCACTAGCACTTAACACATAAATGTATAACTCACTTTTTTTTTTTTTTTGGTTAAGTGGTAGTCACTAGCACTTAACACATAAATGTATAACTCACTCATTGGCAGTAAACAACTAAATATATAACACTTAACACACTGGGGTCACGGGCTAATAAATTATAATTTATAAGCATATTTTTTTTTAGGTCGACTGACTCTGTTAGATTGTAGTTTCTGTTCATAACTAGTACTGAAGCACAAAGAGTCAACAGATGCCTCCATTGAAGCTCAAACCCACTCCCTTACACATGGGAGTGTACACCGAATGCCACTTGACCACAAGGTCTTTGGCAACAAAAAACATATTTAGTATAATAGTGTTATTGTATTTACAATTTAACAGTAAAAATGATTTATTAATAGTATAAAAATTTACCAACTTAATTAAACATTTAAATACTTAATAAAATAATAACAAACTAATAACAGTAAAAATAAAAAATAAAAACAGTAATTAAATAATTATATTACTTGACCTGCGTGGTGGACTGGTAGCATCCAGGCGATCTAGCGACAGTAGCGAGGCTGAACAGCTTGAAGCCATGAGTCTCGAGGATAGGTGAGACTGTGAGAGTGTGAGACCGTTAGTGGAACCATGGAAGGTCTATAAGCCAAAGGTGGAACCTGTGGACTGACGGACTGTGGTTTGATATAATCTCATTTGTGCATATTTTTCTAGTTGATTTGGATATACTTTTGAGCCTAGCCTTAGTGCATTAAATTGTCATCAACAATGCATATTTCCTTGCTTTCTCATGTAGATATGACATAATGCTGGATTTGAGTGTTTTATGGTGTTTGTTAGTGTTTTGAAATCATTTTAGAATAGAGGCAAAGCAATAGAACTTCTAATGCATGTTTTGGAGTCAACAATGAGTGGGGAAGCTAATTCTGAAGGCTTGACGCGTCGAGAACCAGTCTCAATGCATCGAGATATTCCAGTACGCGATAATCTGAGCCAACTTCAAAGCTCGACGCGTCGAGAAATTCTAGTACGTGACCCCTATTTTGCTCCCACTCTAAAATGTTCATCTTCCCAAAACCCTAGGATCGAAGCTGCATTTTTGGAGACAAAAAGAGTGAGAGTAAAGGTGTGTTGTCTCTTCTAGGAGTTTAAGGAGGGATCTACCAACTTTTGGGAGAAGATACTCACCATCAAAGAGCTACAAGGGCTTTGGAGGAAGAAGAAAAAGGTTGGAAGACTACATTTGGGAGAATAATATACGACGTCTGTTTTAAAAGAACCGACGTTGTATCTTAATTATTATTTTTTAAATAATAACATACGACGTCGATTTTAAAAAACTGACGTCGTAACATTTATTTACTACATCGGCGAGAACAATGTTGCAAAATAACCGACCAAGTGTCTCACACTTCCCGTGCTACCCAAGCACTTCCCGAGTGTCTTGCACAAAGCTACACTCAACTCCGAGCGCCTCGCACCTAGGTACGCTCCTACACCAACCAAGTGTCTCGCACAAAGCTATACTTAGTTTCCTCGAGTGTCTCGCACAAAGCTACACTCAATAAAGGATTTCACAACTCCTTGCTACTCTCCATCTTTCTACACTCAGTAGAAATGTTTTTACAAGATAAATGAAGGAAAATGAAGTAAACGAACGATCCCTTAGGACCTCTAAAGTATTTTTTTTTTTTACAAGAGAAGCTGGAGACACGAGGCATACGTGAACACGCGGAGGATGGATAGGGATGAATGACCAATGTCGTACACTTGTCAGCAATCCAAAAGGCCCTCTACACTATAAATAGGCATCATTCCCTCCTTTAGAGCATCCACATCAAAAGTTTTTTTGAGGTTTTTGGTCCAGTGCATACCTACATGGAAGAAAAAGGGCGTAGGAGAGAGAAAGTAGAGGTGCTTCTATTATTTGGAGTCCTTGGAACAGTGTTGTGCAGCAGGAAAATATATAACATGGAGGAGTTGTGCACGTTTCGCGCACAGTAGACGCCCAACGGGTGCGTCAGATACGCGTTTGGCAAACTTTTTTTAAAAATTTTTTGTAAAAAAATCAGATTTATTTTAGAGTTTATTACCGAAATGGTCCCTCGACTATTGCGAAATTATCAATTTGGTTCTTAACAATTTTTTTTGCCCAATTAAGTCCTCAGACTTTGAATAATTTAACCATTTTGGTCCTCCGTTTATTTTGGTGTTAAACAACCTTAAATCAGGACCAAATTGGTAATTTTGATATAGTCAAGGGACCATTTCGGTAATTAATTTTTGACTGAAATGGTCCATTGACTATAATGAAATTACCAATTTGGTCCTGATTTAATGAATATCAAACGGTAAAATAAACGGAGGAACAAAATGGTTAAATTTTTCAAAGCCTGAGGACTTAATTGGGCAAGAAAAATTGTCTAGGACCATTTCTCAATTCCCCTTGGTCCAGTGTTATGGGTTCCTAACCTCTAACTCATACACCAGGGTTCAATACCAATAGCTTATATTATTTATGTACTATTTGGGCTGTTGTTTTGGGTCGATATCTCGGGTTTTGTACATACTCTTTTGGGTCTAGTGTACCAAACAATAATACTACTATTTTCCTACCTCGTTATGTATCTCTATACCCGGTTTATGGTAGACCCAGTTCCAACAAAATCATCACCGTCAAACATCTGTTTATTTGAGTGTTGAGTTCAAATTGATAATTTTGCTATAATTAAGGGGTCATTTCGGTCATCACATGCACTATTTCCTCTCTTATTAAACCAAAAAGTTAATTACCAGAATGATCCATTGATTATAGCGGAATTACCAATTTGGTTCCGAGTAAACAGACATATGATAGCTAATCAAATTGATTAAGATTTCTAAAGTTGATGAATTTAATTAGGCAAAAAATAGTCAAAGAACAAATTAATAATTTCACTATAGGGAAGATACCATTTCGATAATTAACTCAAAAATAATCAAATATTATATCCACATTGGTTTAATCTTTCTATTTATTTTATTTATTTTTTGTTTTCAGCCAAACTTTGCAGTCAAATATGTCAATCCATTTCGCCGTAAGGTCACCGGCTTCTACCATTCCACGTTTACTCATAGATGGCTGCAACACTCCGAACCACATCCCTCAATCTCTCCGCCAGAGCTTCTCTACCTTCCGTTCGCCGCCGACATTATTTTCCGGCCACCCGCTTCCCATTACCCGGAGATTACTCGTTCAGAATCCAACTCAATCTACCTCTCGCTCGGAAGTACCCCTTCATAACAGTAACGCCCATTAGAGCCCAAGCAAAATCTTATCGGGTAAATTTCTTAGGATATATATACTTGTGTATAGCTGTTTGACTTTGGCATTTTTCCGAGAATTATTTTGGTGTTTTTCAGGGAAATGGCAGTGAAAATCAATTTCCAGAGGTTCCAGCAAAAGAGTACAATTGGGTTAAACCTATTTTGAAATTTGCATCTGATAACTTTCTTCCAATAGGTATGTTGGTTGGGTACAAACTTTACTTACTATCAATCATTTTGGTGTTTTTACTCTTTTGCCTTTTACATGAGTATTGCAAACTTCAATTTGCTTAGAGCAAATGTTAATAGGGAAGATTTAGATGACTTGAGTACAAGTTTTAGAGTTTTGTTATATGATTATTGGCAAGTTATCTTTTTTTTTTTTTTTTTTTCCTCCTTTTATTGCCTTCCCTTTTTAGTAACTCGCAGTTTGTTAAAAGCAGAGGATGTAAATGAGTATCATTTTGTAGCAACTGGTCCTAATTCTTATCATGTAGTAGTTAAAACTTAAAAGCAACATCTAGCTAGTGGAAGAAGTGGAGAACCAATGGAAAAGAAGTTTGGTGCTATCTTGAACTGCAAAAGGTGTGAACTTTTACCATTCCAAATCTATCTAGTTAGGCTAGGAAAGAAGAGAGAGGGAGCTGAGAATCATAAACATGGAGAGTGCAGGCATTCTCTTCATTCGTTTTGTGTTGCAGAACTTTAACCAGTTAGGCGTCATTGCGTCAAGGTTGTCCAACTCATATTTCAAAAGATGAACTGTGTTTAGTAATTGTAGAAGTGAATTTCTAAGTCTGCCTTCAACTTTTCTGATGATTTTCTTGTTTCTATCAAATATACAACTGCATCTTTGATCTTTCTCTGCATATCTAAAATGCTGGGTGGGATGGTTAATTCCAGTACCCTCATGTGACACCCGAAAATTTCTGCTCCAAATTCCACTTATTTGAATTTCCAAGTTACTCATGTTATTCCTCAATATTCATTTAGTCCTTCAACCGTATTCATTGAACCCTACTCTTATGTTCACTTGAGATTTTTGGTGCCAATATTATCCAATTGAATTCTTAAAGCTATCTTTATTTCTTTCCTATTGTTCATTCAGTCCTTAAATCATGTTCATTGAACCTTACCTCTACGTTCATATTCATTTGAGCCATGAGTCATATATTCTTTTGAACCAATAAATCCTTGAACTATATAGTATTTTCTATAATTGTATTATTATGTATTTTGAAACATATGAGATATATATACTAACCATATTTTAATATATATATTTTATACATGTTAATTAGTGTATACGTATAACATGGTATATGCATATTAATTATTCTATAAATATATATGGTACATGTTAATTAGTATACATATATTAATTAGTACTGTAGTACGTATGTACACATAAATATTTTTATATTCAAATTCTATGTTACATTATTTACTTACCTTGGACTATATATATATATGTATGTATATTAGCCGTGTATATATATTATATATGTATATGTATATGAGTAGATCATGGGTTATTATCTCATTAAAACTTATTATTTTGAATTGGAGGTTACTATCTCTAATTGAAGGTTACAAATCCCATGATTATTATGCCATTATTTCATGATTATCATACCATTATTTCATTTAAATGGATTAGTGGAGTTGTCTTCTTCCTCTATTCCTTGGCCGATTCTTCCATCAAGAAAAAAAATAAAAAAATCCTTCTTCTTCTTGTTCTTTTGATTGAAATCCTTGGGAGCAAAATCTTGGTGGTTAGTTAAGTATGTGATCAAGCTTTGAAGGGTGAAGGAATTTGAGAAAACTCTAGGAGTTGTGCCAAGTAAGTGGGTTGTTTTCTCTCTTGCTTGCCCTTAAATTAAAATGATTTTTGTATATATATCCTAGTGAAGGGATTAAATGTGTTTTGATGAATGAATATGTGAAAAATCCCTATTTTTGATATCAATACATTATACATGGGTGGTATGATATATGAAATTTGTTCTAAGGAATTGAATTGGTTATAGAGATGTATGATTCAATTACTAAAATTCTATTTTATGAAAATGTTTGAAAATATGTACGTAAGGAAATTCTTAATATAAAAATATATATAATATTAGGGTATGTAAGTTATGTACGTATGATTTATATACATCTTTTATAAAATTTTATTTTATAAAAATTATTATGTACGTATGATATATATATCTCTTATGTAATAATATAAATAATTTATATATTTAATAAATTACGTACGTATGAATCTTTAAATAAAAAAAATATTTTTATATATTTCTTTTATATATAATAGCATGATGTACGTATGTTTATTTAAAAAAAAATGATTTTATTTGCTTAGTATATACGAATATATGTATATCTTGATATTCTTATGGGGTAGGTATAAAATGGTTAAGTGCTTCAATTAAAATTTTGTAGAGTAATATGTGCATGTGTTAAATTATCAATTATGTATATTACATGTATATGTGCATTATATGTATGTACTCGATTAGTTATATATTATAGGGCAGTATACAAAATGTATTTTTTTATGAGTACTATACCGTATGAGTAGTAAATATACATGTATGTATGTTTATTTTATAGTATATGTATTTTTCCATCATACAATATTTATGTATACATGGTATTCATTGCAAAAGTGTAATTATATATACTTATGTGCACCGTATTTGTTGAGGTATTATGTATGATGTTTGGGGATGAGATAAAAGGATTTTATTTAAATCATTAAAGTGTAAGATGAGATTTCAGGTGTTTGAGTACAAGTATGGTTTTGATCAAAATATTGATTTACAAAATTATTACTTTATTTTGAGCCAAAGATTTATTTGAGCCTAATGATTTTTATGGAAGCTATGTTAGAAATATTTTTGAGGTATACTCAATATTTGAACCCAAGTGTGAGATTTTGATAAATTGATTTTTGGATCAAATGCGATTAAATGATCTTTTCAAAAATGCCATTTTTGTAAAATTGAGAATTGAGGATTAAGAAAACTATTGCCTTGCAAATTTATTTATGAGCAAAAGAAAGATTTTCAATCATAATTATTTTCAAGTTATGGAAGCTATGTGAAATTTGTGAAATTGTGAATAGGTGGTTGAAATTTAATTATTGTTGAGGAGTACCCGTAAGGAACAATCCTCGGGTACTAGGGCACTATGGTGTGTCCTGTTGAGGCGGGTCTGTGTACCCTAATTTCAGGGGTAGTCAGTAGAAACCTTATCCTGGCTACTAGGGCTGGTAACTTCCCGTTGAGGCTTGGAATCCTCATTCGGGGGTGTACACACTTAAGGTTAGAGTCCGGTTTCCATTAGAAATGGGAAATGTGTCGAGTGTTCGGATGTGTGGGAAGCACCGTTCACTAGGGCCTAAAAATAAAGGACCCTGTCCCATTTATGTGTGATTGATGTGCTTCCATATGTATTTTGTGGTGTGCAAGTGTGGCACAAAAATAAAGTTTATAAGAAAATTTCATAAGTGATGATATTGTGAAAAGTTCTATATGATTACTTTACCTTATACTTACAAAATTGAAATATTTTTAATATGGCACTGCAGCCAAATTGAGCAATTGGTAAAGTATTTTCCCTTATGAAATTATTAAAATTATTTTTATAAGGGCAGGCAGTTCCTTACTTAGCATGTTATGCTAACCCCTTTCTCTTTGTTATGTTGTTGCTGTTGCTTATTTGAGTAACAGGAAATAGTTGATGAAAGATGCAGTGGCAAGTGCACTAGGATGAGTTGCAGTTGGCTTTGGGAACTTAGTGATTAAATTTTTGTATTCAGGACTTGTTTTAAGATCCTATTGTTTAAGACTTATATTTGAGAACTTATGAGCTATTGTTTTATGGATTAGCCTTAGCACTTAGGTATTGTAGTTGCCTAAGTGTGGCGGTAATGCCCTCAATAAGATTTTGAAAAGCTTCCCCATTCTAATTTTTGTTTTAAGAATTACTTAATTAATTGGTGAAAAACAAGAAAAAAAAAATAGGCCGTTTTTGGGGGTGTTACACCTCACCCATTATTCATTATAGAAAGTTCAAAAATATCTTTTGATTCTTTTCATTCATAAATGCATTTGTTAAGATGTGTGTCACTGACTTTGGAAATTGGTAATTGTCAAAAGGAAAGTTAATTTGAAGTTCCTTTATGTGGTTTGAAGTTGCTTAAGGCAGATATAATGTATTAAGTGGAGTTTGCTATATAAAGATCTTTATCAGAGTTATGATTGCTTCTGGAAATAATAATAACTATGTACAAAAATTCAGTGCTAAACTGGAATGACCTTTTGAGAACTATCAGATCAGCAATAGGCATATGCAGGTTTGATAAGCAACGAAAAGGCATTATTCTTATTGTCATGGTTGCAGTAGGCGCTAGTCAGGCGGTAGACTATCGCCTAGGCGGTCTAGACGACGACCTATAAAAACAAAAAAAATAGTTCATGTATGTCAAATATTATATATATATATATATATATATATATATATATATATATCTTACTTCTCTTATTTATATAAATAAATAAATTTATATATATATAAATATAATAAAAAAATTAACAAGGCCGATTCGTCCGAGTTAACTCGGCCGAGTCGGTCTAGTTAGGCGCTAGGCGGCCGCCTAGGGAGCAATTCGCCTCGGCGTAGGGGTTCCTAGGCGGCCGATTTTTGCAACAGTGCTTGTTGTTTCTATTCTTTAATATTTCCAATTACTTATCATTTTATCTCTGGATTAGTTGAAACTTTCTCTGTACTATTAGTAGATGTATAATCACTTTTAATATTTTGTACAGCTCTTGTATGTGGAGTAGCACTAGGATTGGCAAATCCCAGCCTTGGTTGTCTTGCAGATAGATATCATCTATCCAAGTTCAGCACTTTTGGGATATTTATTATCTCAGGTAATGTCATTGTTGTCATATTATCTTCTTTTATTTTCCATATTCAACATTTTCTCTACCCTCTTTTGATACAGGTCTCACACTCCGCACCGAAGAAGTTGGTGCTGCTGCTGAAGCTTGGCCAGTTGCATTATTTGGGCTAGTATGAACTCCATTCTTATGTGCCCTTTTAGTTTTTGTAGGTGCAGTTCTCTGTCTCGCCATTGCTTTTTTACCTGCTATTATTAACTATATTCTTGCTTGCCAATCTATTGCTTTTGTATCTGCTGTTAAGCCTGTTTTGATTATTTTATAGAATTTCATGGAATATATTTATTTTCCTTCATTACATAAATTGCTGATTCTTCGTTTGAAAGCGTTTATTAAGTAAAGTATATTTGTGTGTGTGTATACTCCATGATTCAGCTTACAATAGATACCATGATTTCTATCTATCATGATTCAGCTTCCTCTGATGTTTGCAGAGATCAACAGTATATATTTATCAAATCCAGTTGTTTTTTTTTTTTTTTTTTTTTTTTTTTTTTGCTAGACTTCCCAAATCCTGCCTGTTGTGTGTATGTGCATTCCCCCCCTTTTACTGGGTTGAGTAAATTGGATTTTTTTTGGTGTTTGATCACTTTGATGTTTATGTTGAACAACATACAGGCTTCTATTTCTGCTGGTTCACTATGCTATTTTGGTATTGCCTTTAATGTTTTTGAGTGAATCAAGTTTCTCTGATTTGATGTTTATATTGTCTGATGATTGTCTTTGTCCTGTCTTGCTATTAATGCAGGCTTCTATTTTGTTCCTCACACCTCTGTTTTCAAAGATTATTTTGCTGCTCAGGCTTCAACCTCAAGAATTCATCACAGGTCAGACACTAAATTTGCTTTTAAGTTGGATTCTAAATTAAGTGGGAACTTTTTTGAACTTATACAAAGTATTAGGAGGCTTAATTAAGGGTATAAGATTTTGACTCTTTGTGATGTAGCAGTCCTCTTTAATCACCTGCAACTTTAGTTTACATTTTCTTGGATTGGTTACCTTCTCAGCCTCTGTAACTTGAAGAGGACTGTTTTTTTTTTTTTTTTTTTTTTTGGGGAGTTAATCTAGTCAGGTATCTTCTCTTGCTAAAACTACTAAACTAGAATAGTAGAATTAACATAAACTTTGTTAACTCATAAATTCTTGGCCTAGCAAATTTGTTCTCTTCTTTCCTGTCCATATGGTACAAATGTAGTTACTTGTGAACACTAGTAGTACTTGTGAACACTAGTAGTAGCATTCTACTTAAATAAGAGCTCTTTAAAAAAAAAATTATTTAGTTACATACTGGCCTGTGACTTTTGAGGTTATGCTTGTAAAGTTGAATAGATTGAACCTTTAAGGGTTATTTTGACATATATCGATTAGGGTTATCGGGCGTTGTTTGAGGGTTGCCTATGCTGAGAGAAGAATTAAAGGGATTAGGGAACAAGAGACTAGGAATGTTTTGAGAGTTTTCCCACCTCTGGTTTTATCTTAATTTTTTGCTTGCCTGCCCCTTTTATTAGAATGGAAGTCCCCTTTATATAAGAGGGTTACAAAGACTAAATAAAACATAAAAAGGAAAGGAGAATCATTAAGGCTCCTTACCATAATTATTCACTATCTCTAAAGGAACTAAGTCAATTCTAATAACAAAGATATTTTAGAATCAACTAGTCAATCTCCTGATTTCTTACCCTGATTTTCTGAATCATAACATATTAACATATACACATGGTATAGACTGTGTGAAAATACTGAGAAGCATGGAGAATAGATATCCCTCTTTTCCAGGAACAGAACTAATTAAGGAGTTCTAACTATGCGGTTATGACACTCTCTGAGAACTGTGGTTTAGCATTTTTTTAAATTCAGACATGCATAAAAGATAAATCTTTGACAGAAGAATGATCTAGCCACATGGTATCTCATGTAAAGATGCACTGTGTTTAGAGTGGTTGCTTATTTACTTTCCAGTTGAAAGATGTGGTGTGCTTAACCATCCAAAAGAACAAGAAGAGGAATATGCAGTGTGCTTACAGTTTCTTCCGTACATTTGAGGAACCCATTGAAATTGTTTTGCTTTCTACAGGCCTGGCTATATTTTGCTGTATGCCAACAACATTATCTAGTGGAGTTGCTCTAACTCGGGTATGTGAATCACTCTGATCTTCTCATTACACCTTTTTATTACCCTGACTAGTAGTTTTTTCTTTATTGATTGTAGTTTTGAATTTCTAAAATGCAGCTGGCTGGAGGAAATTCTGCCCTTGCTCTTTCAATGACAGTGATATCAAGTCTTATAGGGATTCTGATTGTATGTTACCCTGCTATTATATGCCAAAAAGTCTTACAAACCTGGGTAGATGCCTTATGTTGTCCAATGTGATGCTAGATACCCTTTTCCATCTCAAAGCTCGTAGCCACTGGAGTTGGTGTATCCGTTCCGACTGAGCAGCTGATGAGAAGCCTTGTCCTCACACTCTTGGTTCCTCTCATTGTGGGGAAGGTATCTTTCACTCTGAAGCACATTATATGAGGACATTTTTAAATAAAAAATTGGTTTTGTCTTTCTATTTGTTATAGTTAACCTTTGAAGCGTAATATATTCGCTTCGCATAACTAAAGCCAAAGATATTTTTCATTGAAAAAAGAAATTTCTAATCGTGATGCATCAATTATTAACACCTATTGGGCCACCAGCATCCGCACACCTATACATTTGCTTCCTTAAAAAAACACCATCGTCCTTAATTTCAAATATGTTCATCATTTCAAGGTCTAATGGATTCTTTTTCTTGGTCCAACAGGTTTTTCGAGAAATTTTCAAGAGTGAGTTGTTATATTTTTTTCATCAAGGAAACTCATTTTGAAACAGAAATGCATTCTTGGCATAAATTGCAATAGAATTTCAATCCATAATCTGGATTTCCTTGCACCTAAATCTCAGGCTTTACTGATTCAATCAATTAACAGCACCATAAGTTACTGCTAGTAGACTTTGTAATGTACCAGGCTTTACTTTCTGTGTTATTATTTTATATGATAGTAATTAATAAATCACCAGACTTTGTTGTACATACACCTGCAATGCAGGTGTGGCAGACTTTGCTGATCAAAATCGTAAGCTCCTGTCAATGACAAATTCAATGCTCCTCAGTTTAGTAAGAACAAGACTTGCCTTATTTCCATGTTTCTTTGGTTTTTTTGAGTCAATAGACTTGTGTGCATAGAACACCACTCCCCCAACTTCTTCCCAAAGCACACATACAGAATATTCTGCCTCAGTGTATTATGTATTTGTTACTGTAACCTGGAGCATAAAATCAGACTTTATAGGTTTTTTTCCCCTGTTTGTTGCATTGTGTATTCTGAGATTCATTTATACCTTTCTTAAGCAATGTTGTGTTGGATACAATGATATTCAATATGAACTTGAGTCTAGGAAGTGATAAAAGGACACTCATCTTAGACTTTACTGTAAACCTTGCTCATATTTTTGAGATTACTGCAAATTGGCTTCTTCAGTTACCCCTAACTGTTTGTCATTTGAGATTATCACGCAATCTATGCCTTGAAGGATTTACACTTAATATCAAATTACTACAGTTAGGCATGTACCATTCAAGATTGCATGAATTCCGTTAAAACAAAATCCTAATTCTTTCCTTTTCTCTAACCAGGCCCCATTTATACAAGTGAGTAGATCAAGATCACTGCTCCTACTGGTTAACCCAGCTGTTTTTCTTGTAGCTGTAGTCATGGGAGCGTAAGCATGCTTTCCTCTCCTGTATCATATTGTTTTAATTTTGCTGTATCAAAGCAAACCTCACTTAATGGCTAATGACAAAAAATCAAAATTCAACTCCAATTGATTTCTATCGTTTAGTTTTTTGCACTTCAATATTTGTTCAAAATAGTTATGGGCACAAATGACTTTCATTCTGGGAAGTTTGTACTGAGAAGACTTATGTTCTGCAGGGTTCTGCATGCAATGTTGTTTGCTTTTAATGCTGTTGCCATACAAGTTCTCTCCTCCATCTCTGGTGGTTCTGAATCAGCTTTTGCAAAGAAGGAAAATGCCAGCGCCCTCCTACTTGTTGCAAGCCAGGTGAAATATGTTTGATGTCTGCCCTTTGTTAAAGAATACAATAATGTTTCACCTGAAAATGTAGAGAGTCGGTTGTGTTGTAATCTCACTGCGGGTCATGTTAACCCTGGGATATTTCATGCCATTTTAGAAAACCTTGCCCATTATGGTAGCAGTTGCGGAGCAGCTCGGTGGAGGCTTGGGTGAAACTGGTTTACTGGTTCTTCCCTGTGTAGCAGCCCATTTGAACCAGGTATTCATCGTTTTTTTTTTCCTCTCATTTTTGTCTTTCTCGTTTATAGCTTTTCTTTGGTGACATGAAAAAACTATGTTGCAGATAATCATAGATTCTTTCATCGTCAACTTTTGGCTACAAAAGGATCGTGCAACTTACAATGCAAAGGTGGCCTGAATTCAGTAATCATCACGTCTCTCGTCGAATTTTAAAGTTTATACTACAACTTGTATCAACCACCAATGACTTGACTTAGTGCTATCTTTTTCTTACATTTAGTCTTACAGAAACCATCAAAATATGAAATGGTCATTTTTTTCAGAAAAATGTAGTTTCAGTCAACTTGCTATAGCCACTTTTTGTATATAGCAGGATTGGAGCTTCTATAGCTTCTTGTAATTGGCATTTGGAGAATCATATATTGTACATTGAATTCATTATAAGAGTTCAAGATGTGTGTGTTTTGTGTGTGTGCAAAGGTTCAACCAATATAAAGAGCATACATTCATTGTACATCTTATGAAATCACTAGGAAATTGTCACTGCAAATTCTCTCTAAACTTTGACACAGACTCAAGGAGTACTAGTTAGTAACCAACCAATTCAAAAGAGATTCAGGCATTCAACTCACATTTTTATGATATTGTAATGCTTGAAAATTTTCTTTAAAATATAATAAAATAAACTAGGAAAAAATACATGATTTAGATGGGTAAAATATAAATTGCCACATTAAATGAGAAACATGATGAACAATTCTTGTACCGGAAGGTTGTGAGAACTATTTTACCTTTGAATAATGACAATGTTACTAAAAATAAAGAAATAAAGAAAAAATGATCAAATTGGCCTAATAAGTTAAACTGATAATGTAATTGAGCCACTAAGTAAACAAAAAATCATTGAAACCTCCTAAATAGGTAAAAATGTTCAATTGAGTTCCAAATCAACATGTGACAAATTATTGTGTGGACCATGGTCTAAAACGACGTCGTTTTGATGTTTAAAAAAAATTCCTTGCTCCGTGCACGTGTTAGCATAATGTACATTCTGGAGTAAGATAATGCATTTTATGAGTTAGAATAATGAAATTTTTGAGTTAAGATAATGTGTTTTGTGTTAGAATAATTACTTTATGTGTTAGAATAATGTATTTTATGGATTAGAATAATGTATAATGTACTTTATGTGTTACAATAATGAAATTTCTAGGGTAAGATAATGCATTTTATAAGTACGAATAATTTACTTTACGTGTTATAATAATGTATTTTATAGCCAAGGACCTTTTGGTGACAACCGATGATTTTCTCTTTCACGAATAGCCATGGTTGCCCGACAATAGTCATGACTGCTTTAAAATGATGGCCATAGTCATTTGAGATAGCTATTACTACCTAAATAAAAGTTAAAAATTTTGTAGATGGTCATGACCGTATTTTATTTACTATCTCTGTCCCATTTTATCTGTCTTACTTACTATTCATTGGTCAAACAAACTCTTTCTTCTTTGTTTATTTTCTTTAATATTTTTTACTTATTTTTAAATTTGATTTTTTGTGTTTAATAGTACTTTTAGTCTAGTTTTGATACATATGATTTTATACTATTATTTGCCCCATAATATAGTTGGTTTTGTTGCTTATTTCCTTTACCTTGATGAATTTGAGACTTGTTTGTGTATTACATTTGCTTAGTCTTAGTTTATTCACGAACGAGGAACAAAGGAAGGATTTTCGGTCATTTTGGACAAGTTTTCGAAGCATAGTAATCTACCCAAGTTCGGAAAGGAGCAACGGAGCACGGAAGAAGTCAGAAGATAACCAGAAGAGGCACCTCACGGCGGACCTCACGGCCGTGAGGCACCACACAAACAGCAGTGGGTCACTGCACCTCACGACCCCGATCCCGGCCGTGAGGGTGCCCGTGACCCTGCTGCTGTCCAGTATTTAAAGTCGCGATCTGCTGTCTTTTGGGGTATTCCGAGGCTCCGAGCCCTAGTTTAGTTCAGTACAATTTTCCTTAGCTTTAGAGTTTTCCATAGCATAGAATAGAGCAGATTTACCTTCTTGAATTCGTTTGCAAGCTTGGAATCATTGTTTGGATTGGAATTACTCTACAAGATTGTTAGTAAAGTTCTCTCTTTTATTCTTTAGATTCGCTGTTATGATTTCAATATTTAATTCTTGCTTTGTTTTGCTTGCTTTAATCATGAGTGAGTAGTTCGTTTATGGGTTCGTTTTTGGGTTTAGATTAGGGATCTATTGTTAATCTTGATGTTCAATATGTGAGTATTGTATAAAGGGATTGAATTATTCACCTAGGATTTATGTTGAATTGGGGATTATTTTCTACTTGTTATTAATTGGTGGCCACAATTGATTGCTAGCTTAAGAGATGGATTCATTACAACGAAAGTTGAGTGAAGATCTCGAGTCTTACCAATTCCAACCTAACTTTTCCTAATATGAGAATATGGGTAATTTGGGGGCTTACAATGTTTAGGTACTTAAAAGACTATGATTGATGCATCACGAAAGTGGGGCAATCCTAGCCTAATTCTGTCTATTGATTACGAAAGTAGCTGAACTGAATTCTTGTGTGCATTGCCCATAAATCCCTAGGCTAATCCTTCTTTCCCTAATTCTAAGTTGTTAGAACATCAAGATTGTAATTCCCCTAATCTGACCCATTCCTTTATCATACAGTTCATTCGTTAAGTTAGTTTATTTGTTTTTAGTTTCCCCTTCTAAATCATATGTTTACTTGGATTCTAGTTAATTCCACAACTTTAGTGTCTAGAACTTCTTAATTCACATAATTACATGTCATAGCCCCAATCCTCAGCGGAACGACATTTTACACAATCTTTTTACTGTCACCATCATTTTACCCAAGTTTCTAAATATATAAATTTTGTATATTAATACAAAAACTAATATTAAGAAAAATTGGATTAAACTAATTCCAGTCAAACATTGTTAACCGAACTCGAGACATAAAATGGGGCAGGGGGAGTATTTATTATTATTATTATTTTTTTACAATCGTGGCTAAAGGAGACAACATGTATTAATTAAAAAATTTGAAAAAATAGAAAACAAACAAAAAGTATTTTGAAAAAAAAGGACATGTTTCGGTCCGAAAAATATTAACCTGCTAAATAAGTTGATTTGAAACTCAATTGAAAATTTTTACTAGTATAAGAATTTCAATGATTTTTTTAATACTTAGGAACTCAATTGCACTGTTCTTCTGACTTAGGGGCGAATTTGCTATTTTTTTCCAAAAAAAAAAAAAGAGAGGTTGTTTTAGCATTTGATAACATTTTATCATCAACTTCCAAGTGCGAATGGAAGAACTGTGGGGTTGGGTTTTCCTCAGTGTCTTATGACCTGCTTCTTCCTCTCGTCTTTCTACTGAGTCCCTTTTGTAGATCTTTCAATTCCTTGCTTAAATATATTACAGGTTTACCTAATATACTTTTATATTTACAAAATAACCCCAAGTATATTTATCTATTAGTAAATCTTAGCCCCATTCTAATTCTTAATTCTCAGAATTAAAATCGCTGATTCACGGCGACGAGGACGACGGCGTCTGCGGATCTTCGACTCCAGAGTCCAGACTGGGGCGGCAACTGACTCCGGCGACCGACTCCGGCACTGACAGGTATGTCTTTCACCCATGAACTATCTGGCTATCTCGGTATCTCCTATTCGTTTGTGCCTTCGAGGGAATCGTAGGCTCGTAGCGGACTGGCAATCTCGTAGTTGAGTTGTGATTGTTGTGATTTGTGAACATGTGATATATAATATATTGATGCAGTAGGAAGTAGCACTGTAGCAGGCGCCAGGCAGCACCGCCGCAGGTCGCCACGCTGTGGCTGATCGCTTCTGCAGTTTTGCGGTTGCGGCTGAGGCTGAGGCTGAGGCTATTGCCTGCGGCTGTTTTTAGTTTAAACTTGATATAGGCACATTCTGAAGATTATACTGCCCAAATTTCGCTTCAAGTCCTCGAAAATTCAGTGCATTGCTGTATTTAAAAACTTTTGAGGCATACGTCCTTTAAAATCATTAACAGTGGTTTTGAGGAATACATCCTTTAAAACGACTGGTGCTTGGATCGTAAAGGAACCAAAATATATTAAGTCTAAATTATATGAAAAAATTGAATTTGAGGTGGCAACAATGGTTGGAGAAGTATTGGAGGTGTATGCTCATTTCCATCCCCGACAGATGATACTTTGTGTATTTGAAATACACAGAAACAGAGATGGGGAAGTTCATTTCTTTCCATCCACTAGGGGATGGGTTCCTGGAATTTGATGAAACTTCAAGTAGCATCAGATTGGGATATAGCAATATGATATGAATGCAACCAAATAATGATTTCTACCTAATTTGGTAAACCCCCTCTATCTCTCTTCCATTTCTATAACTTGTTATAGGATGAGATCCACCCAGCAGCTACCCACTTGTATTTTTAGAATAAGTACTGAATGAGACTGTCTCACTTGTGAGATGTGAAATACTTTTTATTTAATATGTGTATATTTTATTGTAATCATAGGTTTATTATTATCAAATTAGGTAAACTTTGAGCTAAATAGTGATATTTCTGTGTGTGTGTGTTTTAGTATTATAAACTTATGGCTTTGTGGTTATTGATTGATTGTTATGTCATTTCTAGACCGTGCATTGAATTTGTGGTTATATATTAGTTTTGTATTATTGTATATTAGGTTTATTTTTAATTTTTTTTTGTACAAATACATAAGCCTTAAAAAGGCTTAAAGCCTATAAGGTCTTAAATAGGCTCAAAGCCTAATTAGGACCTACTTTGAAGCCTTTTTATTGCCCTACATATCAAATAGGCTTTTAAAAAGGCTTCAGACCAGGTTAGGCCAATTGTAGGCTCAGGCTTGAGCTTAAAAAAAGTCTTCATACAGGCTCATGCCTAATTTTATAAAGCCCCGCTCGGCCTAGCTTATTTCTATCCCTACATGGAAATAATCTTAATTTTCTACAAACAATGGTATCCTATGATATTATATTTTCAATTTCCAAGATCTTATAATTACCAACGATTGATTACAATTCACTCCATTTTAAGGTTCTTAGAACTAATCAGTTTTCATCTACTGCTATTTGTTGATTATCTGGGTAGGTTCAAGCACCAAAATGCTGCTGGCAAGAGAGTTTAGCTTTTGCAATACTGCTGCACAGTGTCTTTAAATGGTTTTCTTGAATGGCACCCACATTAAGAAAAGCTATATCACACTATATTCTGATAAGATATTACTCTTCAGTGTTTGGTGTGGCTTCAAGTTCCAATAATATTGCTTTGAAACTGAGTTCAAACAAAAGTTATGCTCTTAAATACATGACGAGTAAGTTATACTTCTCATATGAATGCGATAAGCACAGTGAAAATTGGTGTTCTAAGCCTTTGTCTGCTAATATAAAACCGGAGAGGTTATGTTGGGAAGGTTCCTCCCGTGCTGTTTTACTGAGAAGGTTTGAAATCGCTTTGATGCATCACAAACTGGATGAGGCTTGGGATACTTACAAAGATTTCAAACGCCTCTATGGTTTTCCCGATCACTCTCTTGTGAGTAGATTGGTGACTGAACTGTCCTATTCATCTGATTCCAAATGGCTTCGAAAGGCAAGCAATTTAGTCATTTCTATTCAAAAGGATAAATTTGGGTTACTTCGGCCAGACTTAATGACTAAGCTCTCCCTGTCCTTAGCAAGAGCTCAAATGCCTATCCGGGCATCTGCTGTCCTTAGACAGATGCTTCTGAAAAGGAGGTTACCACCATCTAATATTTTGGAGATGATATTTCTTCATTTAGTGAAAACAAAGACTGGAATGGTCCTGGCGTCAAATGTTTTGGTTGAGCTCTGTGATATGTTTCAACAGTTCAGCACAAACAAGGCTGCTTGCATGAAGTGCACAAAACCTGATACCGTGATTTTTAACCTTGTTCTTGATGCTTGTGCAAGGTTTGGTTCATCTTTTAAAGGCCAGAGCATTATTGAGCTGATGGCACAAGTTGGAGTCATAGCTGATGCGCAAACTATTGGGATTATCTCCCTTATTTATGAGAAGAATGGTATGCGAGATGAACTAAACAAATTTAAGGAGCATATAGATAAGGTTTCAACCTATAAGCCGATGTGTCACTATCAACAGTTTTATGAAAGTCTGTTGAGCTTGCATTTTAAATTTGATGATATTGATGCTGCTTTTGAACTTTTATTGGATATGTATAGACCTTTAGTATCTGCCCAAATATCGGATGACAGGATGGAACCAGTGAAACCCTGCCTCATCCCACTAGGATCTCACCATCTTAGGATGGGGTTGACACTACGTGTTTTGCCAGATTTACTAAAGCAAGATACCGTTGTTAATGTGGGATGCAATCACAGGTTCATCACATGTAAAGATGGGAGACTTGTTCTTAGCTCGAAAGCACTTGCCAAGCTGATGCTACACTACAAGAGATGTGGGAGAATTAGTGAGTTGTCAAAGCTTCTAAGTAGAATCCAGAAGGCTTCACCATGTTCTAGCAACATTCTCCATGATGTGGTTGATGCTTGTATTTGTCTTGGATGGCTTGAAACTGCCCATGATATTCTGGATGACTTGGAGATGGAAGGAAATCGACTATCCAGTAGTTCATACATGTCTCTTTTTGCAGCGTATCACAACCTAAAGATGTTTAGAGAAGCAGATGTAGTACTAAAACAAATGGGGAAAGCTGGTGGTCTCTCAAATGCTGCTGAGCAGATGGTTTCAGCATCTATGAGCGAGATAGAAAATGAAGGAACATATGATTTGAAAAAACTAACTTCTACTGGAAAATCAGATTTGACTGACTTTATTGCTCGGGAAATGAGAGAAGAGGAAAAAGAGGCTCCTTCTGTAGTCTATAACTTTAATTCTTCTATCTACTTCTTCATGAAGGCCCAAATGATAGGAGATGCTAGAAGGGCCTACAGAAAAATGCAAAAGATGAAGATCCAACCAACTGTCTCAACATTTATCAATCTAGTTCATGGCTATTCTTCCATGGGAATGTATCGTGAAATTACAATCTTATGGGGGGATATTAAGAGGAACATAGAAAATGGTATTCAGTTGAGAGACAGTGATTTATATGAATTACTATTGTTGAATTTTCTTCGAGGTGGCTATTTTGAGAGGGTGATGGAAATCATTGGTCTTATGAAGGAAATCAGTATGTATCTGGACAAGTGGATATACAAATATGAATTCCTGAAGCTTCACAAGGACCTTTATCGACACATGAAAGTATTTGATGCTAGAAATGAGGTGCAAAAAAAGAGGATTGAATATGTTGAGGAATTTAAGAAGTGGGCCGGCATGGATTGAAATACATTAAGTTGTAACAACCTGAGAGTTTCTAGTTACTGGTTACCACACTACATAGTCTGGCAAGCCAAAGGTGGTTTTAAGTGATTGCTAGTATCATAAAGTTGGGGTTCTGGAATCTGCAATTTGTGATTTCTTTGACCACCTCTTCTTCCTTATCTGCTTCACATCTCCTCAAAGATCAGGAAACAAAGCTTAAAGGGAAAGAATTTGCCTGATGTCTCTGGGAAATTCAAGGAAGAGTGGGATTCAGAGCAATTAATAATTTATTATAGGAAATGTAGTATCAAAGCAAATCTCACTTAATGACTAATAGCATAATCTCAATTAAATCCCAGTTGATTTCTCTCCCTTATTTCTCACTTCAGTGCACTTTAGTTTAATATCTGCCCATAATAGTTATGGGTACAAATGACCAACTTTCAGCAAAGTTTGTACAGAGAACTTATGTTCTGCAGGCTTCTGCATGTAATGTTATATGCTTTTAATTCTGTTGCAATACAAATTCTCTCATCCATCTCTGGTGGTTCTGAATCAGCTTTTGCAAAGGAGAATGCCTACACTCTATTACTTGTTGCAAGCCAGGTGAAATATGTTCAGTATCTGCTTGTTTTTAGAGAATGCAATAACGTATGACCTGAAAGTGTAGAGATTGCATTTCTCTTTGGTTGTATTGTCAATTTGTCATCTCACCATGGGTCATGTTGACTGTGGTATATTTCATGTGATTTGTGTGTACAAAGTTTCAAGCAATATAAAAGCAGCACCTTGAACATCTTTTGTAATCACTAGGAAATTGTCAGTGCAAATTCTCTTTAAATTCTGAGAGTAACATGTTCTCAAGGAGTACAAGCTATTTTCTATATGGAGTGTACTGAATGAAAGGAATTGTAAACTGCAGGCAAAGAAGAGGTAAAAGCAGCATTAAGTTTCAATTTCTGAAACTTTGACAAGATTGAATGCGCTTATGATAAAAGAACAGAAACTCCATGCTTTACTTGGGCAACCCTGTTTCAGGGTTGAGGAGAGCTTGATTCTCGTCAGTAATCAAAACTGGACCTCTTCCTGGTCTTGTGCAGATGAAGTAACTAACATCACCCTTGTTCTTAGCAGGAACATTATCCTTAACTTCGGGAGGTGGAGGCAATGCTTCTATGTCCTTCAAATCCTTAATGCCAGCATCCTCTAGTATTGAGTTATCGCCTATGACATAGCTGGAGAAAAAACCAGACAGCAAGAATGTATCTATCAATAAATAATGTACATACGAGTAAATGTAAGCTTCAAGCTCATTTCAGCCTATACCCTGCCTGATTCATGTGTTTTTTTTTTTTTTTTTTTGAAAATGCCTGATTCATGTGTTTCACCACTAAAATT
>NC_044920.1:4969657-5022837 GCF_003576645.1 Ipomoea triloba | reverse complement strand
TTTTTTTTTTTTTTTTTTTTGAAAATGCCTGATTCATGTGTTTCACCACTAAAATTAACAGGTGTCTGATGTTCAACAGGACAGAATGAATACCTGCTTAGATCGGTGTCTGAGTTTGGAGGGAAGTGAAACAGCAGCCTTTGAAGAAGGAGAGTGGCAGCCTTTCTATTGCGAGCAATCATAACAGCATTTGGCCCGGCATCAAAAGTGTAAGCAACCTGCAATATTCATTGTGTTAAAAATAAAAACCATTATTATTAGCTTTGTAGTCAATCAGGTCATTATGTTTCTGATAAGTAGAGCTTTAAAATGCATTAACACAATGTTGAAAACTAATTGCAGAGAATAGAAGGCAATAAACAAAATCATCAACCATACCAAACAAGGGTATAATAATTGTGCTACACGGCTCATTAAAAAATTTGTATGAACTGTGAAGAGAAACTTAGAAAGTCCAAGATCCAGTTCCTTGCATGAATCAACAAGCATTTGACACTCTTTCTAAGAGAATACCACAGACACGGACAATCTTTGTCCAATGCTCAGATGCTTTTTGGAACATACAGGGGTACTAAAAAGCTATAAATCGAGATGGTTGGTAACAATTGACTAGCTAGTCACATCTGATTAGTTTCTTGAAGCCTTGCTCAATATAAGGACAAGAGAGGGAGAAGCCTATACAGAACTACAATTTATAGTCGTTATATGTTCATTCTTTCAGAATCAACTGTAATATTAACAAACTGTACATCTCTAGAAAGTTTTATCTAAACTATTTGAGATGCCAATTAGACAATGAGTCAAGGAGATGGTGTGAAGTGGAAAGGAAAGGACAGACCTGTGGAGTTCCTTCTGACCGATTCCATTTCTCGACACAGCTAATTATCCTGAAAGGTGAGACAGTGATTTTAAGCTTAAACGTATGAAATTCTACCTGGGAATGATCATCAAATGTAATACCTAAAGTTAGAAAAAAAGACAAAGGGGGGAGATAAAACTTGCCTATGAGATGTATCATTCATGTAGAATATAGGAGGAGAAGTGTCGAGGCAGACTGCATGAAACTGGTTGCTGTCTGCACAACTTAGGTGAGCAAAAGTTGGAAAATCACGATTTTTAATCGCTTCTTCCATTTGAATGACTCGTTTTGGAACTACCTCCTGTAAGAATTCAACATAAAAGTGAGAACTTCAGCATTCAACCCGCAATTAGAAAGGGTGACGATCAGTTTTAAGGGACTATGACCCAAAATACATAGTGGAAGTGAATACCTTTGCTCTGTGCTGTATAAGTGGACTGGTTTCAACAGTCTCACGCATTCCACTAGTGCTACTTGTTTCCTTCTGCCTTGAACTTACCTGAAACACTCAAACAAGGGTTGGTTGGTATCATTGGCAGAAAAACGTAAACAAGATCTTAAATCCCAAATTGATTACTTAGTAGTTAGTACATGAGGATGAGGTAATCCTGCCTCATTGTTACATCATGCAAGTAAGTAGTTATAACAGTTTGGTTTACCCTATTGATTACTGTTTCATCCATCAGCTAGAGCAAAAGAATGCTCTATCAACATCATTACATCATGCAAAGAAAAACTCTCTAATTCCCTTTCAAGAACACAGTATACTTTCAGGATTGGATTTATGGACAAAATAATATATGAAATTCTTTGGAAGACAGACATGCAACTTAAAAGGAGGAACATAGTTCCTGTCCTCATAAATAAGCCATAGGTTGGCGACTGGAGAAAGAAAACAAAAACACAGTAGAGATGGAGAAAGTCTCTCTTCAAACAACAAAGAAACAAGAGCAGAACATTGACCCACCCGTTTACTAACTGGAAAGTTTCTTCAGTTTGAATTTGAGAACATAAAACAGAAGGGTCTGTTTTCTTTGACACTAAGAACTTTTTTTTTCAGTTTTCTTTGATAGTCTAATGCAATAATAAATCAAACATAAGAAAGATAGTAACATACCACTGCAATGATAATAACCAACTCATCCCAGTGCTTCTCATCCACAAGTTGAACAGCAAGACTATCACTTCCATTTTCATCCTTCATGCATTAACAAGGGTTATGTAATTTAATAAACTAGATAGATCAATGGAACCCTTTCTTGAAAGATGCTACTACAAATTTAGAAACCAAACCCAAACCTACTTTTCCCATGTTCCACTTAACAAATCCTCCAAATAGACTTCTGCAAGCACTTCCTGAACCTTGCCTGCATATGATTATGGATAAATAAAGTTGTCATATTGGTTGCTTCTTGCATAGTTAATAGTTAATATTACACCCGTCCCATTTTATGTGTCTGGTTCAGTTAACTAGGCTTAGCTGAAATTATTTTTAATTCAATTGTTCATAATATTAAATTTAATATTAGTATATAAAAAATTTATATATTTAAAAACTACATTAAAAGTACTATTAAAATTTAAAAAAAAAATACTAAAGAAAATAAGTAAAAAAGAAAGAATTGGTTTGACTAGTGAATAATAAACATGACAAGTAAAATGAGACAGAGAGTATGAAATATCATCATGGAAAAACAATCGAAATTAGTTCTGTTAAACAAACATTTAAGTCTGGAAACAGAAATCAAGTAAATGAATTCTGTGATCATTACTGTAAAATTTTAGAGTAAATTATTGTAAAACAAAACATATGTCAAAATAAAAATTAAACACAAACACACACAGCAAAAAGAAAAATTACCTTGCTATAGCAGAAAGTTGACTATTATCTTCTTTCACATTCATTAGCTTTCCAAGGGCAAAAACTGCATTAGGAGGCAAAATTTAATGTACTCAACTTAAAGCCATACAACAAAGATACCAGAATAGGTAGTCAAACACAGGAAAAAAAAAAAGAAGTTAAGATTTCAATATTGCCATGAAGAAAATCATCATCTTTATTGGCATTGATTAAAGATAATGACATGAAGGGGGGAGAGTTTTAGAACTAGCTATGTAAAGACCATCATCTTCCAACATAGCATGCATTGCATATGTTCAGCTCAGGAACTTTGTGAATAAATTTGCCACACAAGATGTTAACAAAAAGTCAATGCCATGATTTCCTGTCTTAATTTACAGTAAAATAAATTATACAGTAATTCTTTTACAAGTTTCATTTGTGGATCTTGTGTTTATTAAACTAGTAACTATTTGACCTCCATTTTATTAGAATAACGAGAACTACTCTGCCATGATTATAGACTTCATATAGCCAAAGTTATAGCAAGGTTTAAAATGAAGAGACAATGGCACAATACCGAGGCAGGCAAAACCAGCAGCAGAAGAAGCCAAGCCCGCAGCAGTAGGGAAATTATTATAGGAAGCGATATGCAGATGCAGGTTCTCCCAATCCTTTTTCGAGATCTTGATACCCTTCTTCTCATCTTCAACATCACAAGCACGAGCTCTAATTTCCCTTAGACAATTCTGATATCTGCCTCCAGAGAGTGGTATTTCCTGAACAATACAAGAAAACCAGCATTACAATTATAAGTTGTGTTTTGAAAGTTTCTTTCAACTCACAACTTCATGGTTTCAATAACCCAAATGGGAATAAATGATCAAGTCTCCAGTCCATGGCTAGAGTAATAGACCAAATCCCACCACGCATATGCCCCCATTTCATCAAGACTTGAGTGATTGAACTTAGAGCTTCCACTTGAGTAAACCACACTAACTCACAAAAGAGTAGGGAAAATAGGGGCCCGCATAGGCAGCTCAATTGATTCTTGATTACAGGCAAGGACACATGATTGAGGCATCAAGCCCTGATAGTTGCAATGTGGAAATTATACGGCACTATTGTATGGTGGACTCATTGTGGGCACCAAACATTGGTCCTCCCATCGAATAGCCGCAGTGTGGAAGTTACACCCAATGTGGTGGACTCATGGTGAAAGTTACACCCAATGTGATGGACTCCTCATGGACACTGACACTATAACACTGGTCCTCCCATCTAAATGAGTAGCTGAATCACAGTGATTTATCTCAGCACTATTATGTTGGGCCAGGATGTGAGGACTTGGGGGCGAGGGAATTTCGCCTTTCTGTGGGCAAGTAGGGAAAATAGGGAATAAGAATTGTAATTTCAAAATACAAGCTAGTCCCGGGTACTAAAATTGAAGATTTTCCATCCTCAAATTTCAGTTGATTTTTTCAATTTCCTAAGCTTCCAGTTTTCTTTGTATCACAAATCCAAAAAAAAAAAAAAAAACTTGAGAAGTATAAAATTGGTACCTTTCCGTTGAGCCACATGCGATCTTGTTGGAACGCAGGGCTGACGGCGACGGTGGTGGTGGTGCAGAGGTGGGCTGGGTCGAGGGTAACGCTGATGCTGTCATTGATGGGGAGGATTAGGGTCTCGTCCCTCTTCCCCCAGTACTTAATCACCGCTATGTTCGTCGGCGTCTGGGCTGTCACCATCAACACCCATTTCTTCTCCTCCGCCATTGATTCCGATTTCCGAAGAGTATGGACACAGGCGGAGAAAGCGAGGTATGGAGATAGAGAGAGAATTTGCGAGGTTGGATCTTACAGCGAGATATGTGTGTGTGTGTGTGTGTGTGTGTGTGTGTGTGTGTGTGTGTATATATAGGAGAATAAGGTGTGCTGATACAAGTAGTATAATATAGAGCAGATGGGTGGCTGCCGCCACTGCTGGGACTCCATTGTTGAACGACAGAGTTTGGTAGTTTGATTTTCTGCTGTGGGGTCCACTCCAGTCCTCCACTCCAGTCCTGCCTGGAGTAGTTCGTTACATTGATACGACGCCGTTGCTATTTAAATACTACTCCATAATTTTATTTATTACTGATGTTTTTTTTTTTTTTTTTTGATAAATTAAGTTTCTCAGCTTAGAAGTGTGATAAGTCTCTCTCTAGCTTGTCTAGGGTTTCGCCTCTCCTACTAGGTTTTCCTAGGTTTTCTTCTTCCTTCTCCGGCTTTCCTTCCGTTTCTGTCGACGGTTTTCCCTCGTTGAGTTTGTTCAGCGTTATATTTTTTTTCTTCGGCGTTGCTTTTTGTGGTTACGTTGGCTGCATGGCGAACACGACGAGTGACGGTGGTGTCAACAGGTTAACAACACGTTGGGCCGATTGGGCGCTTGATGATGACGATGAGGCCTTCGCACCTGTTGGGGACGACGTCGGAGTCATTCAGGTTGGCGGGCAGCAATCATGGGTGATTGTTGGACGTTTCCTCACCGTTAAACTCATCAAGGTTGAGTTCATGAGGCAGGGCATGGCTTCCGTGTGGCAGCCAGTTAAAGAAGTTCAGGTTACGGAACTTCAGCCAAACCTATTCTTGTTTGTCTTCTATCATGAGTCAGACATGGTGCGGGTCTTGGAGGAAGGTCCATGGTCGTTTGAAAACCATACCCTTGTGTGTAGACAAGTGAAAGATGGTGTACTCCCGAGGGACGTGGTACTGGACTCTGTCGATATGTGGATTCAGGTCTACGATCTCTCGATGGGGTATACGTCGGATCCGGTTCTTGAACAAATTGGTAATCATATTGGTTCGTTTGTTCGCTGCGATGAGAGGTTCGCTGGAGTGCCCTGGAGAACTTTCTATCGTATAAGGGTCTCGGTTCCTGTTAACAGACCTCTTAAACGTGGAATGAAATTGATAAAAAGAGATAAATCAACCTGTTGGGTTCTTTTCAAATACGAACGGCTTCATACTTATTGTTTTTGCTGTGGTTTGCTAGGGCATGCTTATAAATTTTGTATTAAGGCGAGAGACAACCCAATGCCGGTGGAGCTATATCAATTCGGTCCGGCACTTAAGGCAGGTGGAGGCCGTGGTCCCCGAGCAGTTAGAGAACCATGGTTAATACCGGCTGAAGGCCCGTCGGAAGGTATCTCGGCTGTGTCGGCTTCGTCGGGCGCTCAAGAGCACATAGTGAGCAGTCCGGTTGAGGCTGTTATGGTCGAGTGGCAATGGTGGTGGAAGGCGTAACTGTTATGGGCGCTCAAGAGGCGACGTGAAGGGTCTGGGGGCGGTGGTGGAAGGCGTAATGGTGGTGGCAATGGTGACGTAACAATGTCTGACATTCCAAAAAACTTGTCCATGGCGGGTTCTGTTTCACAGACCCGCCCGTCATCATGAGCATCGTTAGTTGGAACTGTCGTGGCTTGGGTGATCCACGTACAGTTCGCGAGATTATGGACTTAGTGTCCCGTAAGAAGCCCGAGTTCTTGTATCTTATGGAAACCAAGGTTGGCAGGGGGCATGCAGAGCATCTCCGTGTCAAACTTGGTTTTGAAGGTTTATTTTATGTTGAAGCGATTGGATTGAGTGGAGGTCTTGCACTATTTTGGAGGAAGAACTGCACGGCGAGTCTGTTGAGTTTTTCGCGTAACCATATTGATGTAAAGGTTACGCATGAAGGTGCTTTGTGGCGGATGACATGTTTCTATGGTTACCCTGAAAGGGTAAGAAGGAAGGACTCATGGGACTTGCTCAGGTCTCTAGCTCAACAATCACAGTTGCTGTGGGTTGTACTAGGGGATTTCAATGATCTTTTATTCCAGTCTGAAAAGAGAGCTGGCAACCCTCACCCGAACACTCTACTCTCGGGGTTTGGGGAGGCTGTTGATGAGTGTAGATTAGCCCAGCTGCCTATGCGGGGTTATCAGTTCACTTGGGAAAGAGGAAAGGGCACTGCAGGTTGGATGGAGGAGAGACTGGATAAAGTGTTGGCTTCTGAGGACTGGTGCTCTTTGTTATGCGGGGCATATGTTGAGAATAACCTGACTCGCACTTTGGATCACTCAGCTATCTTCTTATCTTTAAACCCACCTGAACAGCAACCTGGTAGAACTGCAAATGGTTTCAAGTTCGAGATGGCCTGGCTACATGATGAGGGGTGCAGAGGAGTGGTTGAGGATTCATGGAAGGATGGGAGGTCAATTGATCTAATGAGCTGCTTGCGCTGTGTGGTGAAAGATTGAGGAAGTGGGGTGGGGACCATTTCCATAAGTTTGGGGAGCAAATTAGAACCCTACGCAGAAGACAGCAGGCAATTCGTGACCATAGGGACCCGGCTTCTCTGGCTGAGTTCCAACGGTTGGAGAATCAGTTGATCCGCATGGAAGCCCAGGAAGATACTTTTTGGAGACAACGTGCTAAGCAACACTGGCTGAAGGGAGCCGATGCCAACACACGTTTTTACCACAGGTATGCCTCTGATCGAAAGAAGAAAAATATTTTATCTAAACTTAAGAATGAGGCTGGGGCATGGGTTGAGGGGGAGGCAGTGAGGCCAGTTGTGTTGGCTTACTTTGCTAAAATTTTTCAGTCTGGAGGCTCTGCCCCTGGTCAAAATTTTTTTAGTTCTATTGCCCCCCGGGTCTCTCAGGCTGACAATGATCTATTATCGCGTCCTTTTACTGCTGAGCAGGTAAAATCAACCTTGTTTTCCATGTTCCCTGATAAGGCTCCTGGTCCTGATGGGATGAACCCGGGGTTCTATCAACATTACTGGGATGTGGTGGGGGAGGATGTGTCAACTTTTGTACTAAACTGTCTTAACTCCTGTTCTTTCCCTACTGGCTTGAATGAAACTAATGTTGTGTTGATTCCTAAGAAAAACATTCCTAAGTACATGTCTGATCTCAGACCAATAGCTTTATGTAATGTGGTGTATAAGATTATGGCAAAGATGCCGGTGAATAGGATGAAGCATCTGTTGGATGGTATTATCTCGGAGTCTCAGAGTGCCTTTATCCCCAACAGGTTAATCACAGACAATATCTTACTGGCAGCGGAAGTGGGGCACTTTCTGAATAGGAAACAATGTGGCATGGTGGGATGGGGTGCACTGAAATTGGATATGGCAAAGGCGTATGATCGTATGTAGTGGCCTTTTCTACGGGGTATGTTGGAGGCCTTGGGCTTTAATAGTAAGTGGGTGGACCTGCGCATGCTTTGTGTTACTACTGTCTCGTATAACTTTCTAGTTAATGGGAACAGTAGTGGACAGGTAATTCCTACGAGAGGTCTACGACAGGGGGACCCCCTTTCCCCATATTTGTTCATCATTTGTGCAGAAAGCCTGTCTGTGCTACTCCAGAATGCCCAGGCCAATGGTTCAATTCATGGTTGTAGGGTTGCAAGGGGTGCTCCTCCGATTTCTCATTTATTTTTTGCAGATGATAGCCTGCTTTTCTTTAAAGCAAATGCCCAAGAAGCAGGAGCAGTAAAATTTTGTTTGGATTTTTATGAGGAATTATCTGGTCAGGCAGTTAATTATTCAAAATCCAGTATCTGTTTCAGTAAGAACACCTCTGTAGATGCAAGAGAAGAGGTGGCGGGGATTTTGAATGTTACTCACGCTCCAAACTTTGGAAAATATCTAGGCCTACCCGCCTTTGTAGGGAGAAATAAAAAAGCTGCTTTTACTTATATCGAGGATAAGATCAGACAAAGAATATGCTCATGGAATAAGAAACTTTTGTCTCAGGCTGGTAAGGAAATCTTATTGAAAAGTGTAGCTCAAGCTATGACCACTTTCTCAATGAGTGTTTTTTTACTCCCTGAGTCAGTTTGCCTGTCAATTGAAAGAACCATGAACAAGTTCTGGTGGGATTCTGGGACAGATAGAGGGATTCATTGGAAGGCGTGGGATAGGCTATGTGTGCCGAAGAAATTTGGTGGACTGGGTTTAAAGAGCTTCGTGCTTTCAATCTGGCTATGCTGGGTAAACAAGCATGGCGTTTTTTAACTATGCCCCACTCCCTTGTGGCAAGAGTTTATAAAGCAAGATATTTCCCAAAATCTTCTTTTATTGATGCTGAGATTGGTAGTTGCCCAAGTTTCTGTTGGAGGAGTATTATGGCAGCTCATGAGCTTATCTACGGAGGCATAAGGCGGAGAATTGGGAATGGAAAGTCAACATTCATCTGGGGTCACCAATGGCTCCCTGATGACGACAACCCAATGGTTCACACCCCCATGCCACCCCACTCAATGGTTCTCTTGTGTCTGGCCTGTTCGCAGAAGATTCTTGTTCGTGGGATCAGGCTATATTGTCTGACATCTTTTTGCCTGCTGATGTCAATCGTATATTAAAGCTGCCTATTTCCCCGGACTATGAGGACTCATGGTACTGGTATGGTGATCCAAGGGGCTGTTATTCCGTCAATAACGGCTACAGGAGTATTATCGGAGATTATGATGGTCCCCAAGTCAACTCTGGTTCATGGGTTCCACTATGGAAATTAAAAGTTCCTCCCAAGTGGAAGATGTTTCTATGGAGGGCTCTTAATAATATACTCCCAGTCACTACAAATTTGATCTTAAAGAAGGTGGAAGTTGATCCTTCATGTCCAATGTGTGGTCTTGTTCATGAAGACACAATGCATGCTTTAATTTGGTGTGACTTTTCACAATTAGCTTGGCATGAGTCACACATACCTTGTTCATCCATTGTTGGCAATAATTTTAATGATTGGTTTTCTAATATGTTGGTCACGTTGACTGAAGAGGATGCTTGTTTGGCAGTTGGGGTCCTCTACCACATCTGGCGGGCCAGAAATCGAGCGGTGTGGGAGCTCAATCTGCCGACGCCGAAGAGCACAGCAGCTACTGCGGCATCTACACTGCAGGCCTGGACAGCGGCAAACCTTCCCACTCACCAGCAAAACGGCGCCAATCCTCCAGAAGCAGCCCAATCCTCACAGCCGCCGCGGCCAGTTTGTTATTTCGATGCAAATTACAACCCGGTCACCATGAAAGCAACCTTTGGAGCAGTTCTGTTCGAGCCTGGAGGGGAGTTTGCAGCTGCCTGTGTCGGTCCTGTTCGGGACTGTTTTTCACCCCTTATAGCCGAAACTATTGCTTGCAAAGAAACATTGTTATGGCTTTTAAGTAAGGGAGTGCAGACAGTGGATGTTCATACGGATTGCTACCAACTCTGTAGTGGACTACAATCAATTCTTTTACTTGCTGTCATATTTCCCATGTTTCTAGATTAGCAAATGTTATAGCTCATAAACTCGCGGCATCTGCCGTTTCTCAAGTGAGCTCTTTGTTTTGGGACGTTGTCCCTTCGGACTCGATTTCTTCATTACTATAATCTATATACTCGTTGAGTTTGCTTTCAAAAAAAAAAAAAAAGTTTCTCAGCTTAGGGTGTGTTTGGAAACCCGAAAAATCATTTTCATAAATCATTTTCCGGGTTTTCAGTGTTTGGGAAGGCTTGGAAAATCCAGTCAACGGAAAATGATTTCGTTGACTGGGGAAAATCACCCCAATTTGGAGGAAAATGACTTCCGCCTAAAAAATGCGGAAAGCGGAAAATGACAAGCAAGCAAAGTCCTAGTTCGGCGGAAAGCAAAGTCCCGGAAAGCGGAAAGCATAAAGTCATTTTCCGACTTTGGTTTTCGCCGGAAACCAAAGTCCTACTCTGGTTTCCCGCCGAAAACCAGAGCACTGCTCTGATTTCCGGAGGGAAACCAGATCTGGTCTGGTTTCCGCACCAGACCAGATCTGGTTTCGATCTCCATCTGCTCTGGTTTCCGCCGGCGGAAACCAGTGATGTATGTTTTTTTTTTTAAAAATTATTATTATTATATATAAATAATATTACAAATATTTTAATATTCTAAATACAATAATTAAAATATATAATTATACAAAATAATCATTTTCCAGAAAATGAACCAAACACACAAATACAGTTTTCTACTCTGCAGCCATACACCGGAAATGAAATTGTTTTCCGGAAAATGATTCATTTTTCAGATGTCATTTTCCTGCTTTCCAAACACACCCTTAAGTCAAAGTGTCAGTCTAATTTTAAACTCTCAGAATCTCTACTTATTTTGAGGAGGTAAATTGCGAGTCATCTCGTCAATCTCCAACATTTTCAACCTTTGCATGTGATTGTACACTTTGCACACAATGGCTTTTATCATAATTTATATTTTAATTCGTACAAATTATTCATTGTTTAATTTGTATAAACTTCTCATATTAGTTTTATTGGTGAAAGAATTGCAATTTTTTGTGGGATTGGGTCTCATGACGAGTATATTTTGACTTTTTAAATTTCACAATTTTACGCTCCATACTAAATTTGAGAATTGTGTGCAGTTTTATCTAATTATACTATATGATTCAGAAAAATCTAACTCAATTTCATCTTTCAAACTTGAGATTTATTATTATTTTTACTAAAACGAAAACATCTGATATAGTTTAAAATGTCACGAATTCAATTCTTTCTAATACATTCTTAGTCAAACTCGTCTCACATGAATACATGATCTTCATAATGCAGTTTATCTTTTTTTTTTTTTGTGTTTATATGAACGAATCTTGCACAATACACACCTTTGAGTACTAGATGTAGGTTTCCCTCGTCACCCAAAACCGAAATAAAAATAAGAATATTTTGAATTTCTTTTTCTACTAAAATGGGAAACAACTTATTTCCAAAATGCCTTTGAATTAACTAGTGAAAGAAATACATGCCATATGCGTTTTACACGATTTTAACGAATTTTTGAAAAGTGCATTATCTGTCAAGATATGTATTTTTTTCCCAAATGTGTGACATAATATTAAAATTGTTTCACACACACACACATAATACCAATTGACTCGAAACACATTTTGAAAATATATATTTTTTTCATTTCAGTCCAGAATTTAATTTTTTATTTTCTTTTTGTTCAAATCACATCAAATGTTCCCATTTTAATCAAAAACCCTTCTAACTAGTTTATTGGTACAATGACTAGAAAAGTAACACTGATACCGTCATACAACAATTTGTTTGACCAATCAAAGTAGTTTTTGTAAATTGATTTATAAAATTTGATAAAATTACACAATTTTTAAATTTGATATAAATTTATCATTTAATTAAAAAAATAGATGTATGTAATATCAAATGACAAAAAAAATGGACCTTTTTCACTACTAAGTCTTTATATAATAATAATAATAATAATAATAATAATAATAATAATAATAATAGTAATAAATCGCATTATAATTCCGAAATAAAATGATTTCATCTTCAATGTTATCCAAAAATTATTCATAATAATTGTCTATTAATAAATTAGCCAAAATATAACAAGACATTCAAATAAAATTATACTCATTCATTTAACTTGAAAAGGATGGTAGATTGAGTGGAGCAGGATTTTCGTGGTCAAACCCGTCACACAGGATTAGGGTTAATATTTTTCCCCCTCAAAGTAGCATTACTCTATTCTAAATTCCAAAAGCACCACTGGAGTAGGGACATACAAGACAGATTAAAGAATATAATTTGTGGATCTTGAAAGCATCTATTTAAACTAAAAAAAATACATAATATTAAATATGAAATAAATTAAATAATTTAAGAATAGTAGTACTCAATTTTGGACTGATGCCATTTGTTCACCAACCCAAATAGGTGGAATTCTATCCCACTAAAGTATCAGCTCTGTGCCAAAATGAAGCATACTTTCACTTTCAAGTCAAACAACGCCTGCTAATGGCAATGCACTCAGCACTCTCACTATGAATTTCTGCATTCACCCTTTTTTGAAAACAGAATAAAAAATAAAAAATAAAAAATAAAAAGGCAAAAGGGTCAAATAGACCCATGTACTAACACTGATTGTTCATCCAGCACCATGAACTAAAATATGGCCCATCTAAGTCATTATACTCCTAATTATTTTTCATCTAGCATTTTTAGCCCATTTCTAACAAGTAACCCATATAATTTGTTGACATGAAAAAATAAAATAATAAAAAATGATGACATGTTATTTATATGAATGTTTTGGATGATTTTACCCTATTTCATTAATGAAGAAAATGATTTATTGCAATGAAATAGGGTAGAAATCAAAATTGTTATATAATGTTTTAATTATAGTGTACTGCACGACTGTGTATGTATAGTGGGATATTCAAAGTTGTTCGGCAATGAAATTCCATGAAAATCAATATATTTAAATTAAATATAATAACTTAAGATATTATATTGGGTAAATTTTATTATTTTTTAAAAAATAATTTAATTTTTATTTATCAATTTTCATGAAATCTCATTGTCGAATGACACAGAATACCCGCTATACATACACAGTACACGTAGTTGAAACTTTATATAGCAACTTTGATTTCTGCCCTATTTCTTTCCAAGAAATCATCCAAAAATACAATATCTTAAATTATTAAATTATCCAAAAATCTAAAAATATTAATTTATTTTTAAAATAAAATAAAATTTACCCAATACAATAATTTAATTTTTATATATCGATTTCCATGAAATTTTATTACCGAACGATAGTGAATACCCCGCTATACATATACTCATGTAGTTAAAACTTTATATAACAATTTTGATTTCTACCCTATTTTATTGCAAGAAATTATTTTTTTCATTAACGAAATATGGTGGAAATCATCCAAAACATCCATATAAATAACATGTCATCATTTTTTCTAATTTTATTTTTCCATGTCATCAAATTAGATGGGTTACTTATTAGAAATAGGCTAAAAATGCTAGATGCAAAATAATTATGAGTATAATGACCTATATGGATCATATTTTAGTTCATGGTGTTGGATGAACAATCAGTGTTAGTGCATGGGTCTATTTGACCCTTTTGCCAAAAAAAAAAAAAGAATATTCTTATTTTTGGGAGTAATTTATTGAATACTCAGTATTATTTTACTAGAAATAGCGAACAATTTTGTCTAATTACAGATATTTTCGACTAGTCAACAAAGATCATATACCTACAAATTCATGTCATCTCATTCACACTTCACAGTAAGAAAGAATGATGTTACACAGTCTTTCATGTTAAAAGATCAAGTATTGCAAAACTACAGTGTTATATATTTTTCATTTTTTCGCATTCACTCATAATTTTACACTTTATCTTCAAGAAGAAAAGAAAAGATAAAAATGTGATTAATCTTAACAATTGGATAATCAATGAATGAAAATATAAATAAGTTTTTCTATATAAGATCAGTAATACTAACACGTTTTGGCATACTAAAATAGATTTATTTAAGAGTATAATTCAACTTAAATAATTATTTGATCCTAAATTATAGGGTAATAGTGGACTCTATCTTAATATTATAAATGTCACCATTTTAATTTACTCCCTAAGAGTTCATATATCATTTTCGGTTTAAAAGAGCACATTGCAGCTGAATTTTGAACTTTAGTTAAACAGTTTTTGTGCTTGACCACATGGCAACAGTCAAATTCAGCTGTCCAAACTGTGGATGAAAGGAAGCATTATTCATTAATTATATATTGAGCATCAAATAATCAAATATTAGGCAGATGAAAAAGGTGTGCAGAGTCTCAACATTGGCAGCTAATAAATGCAATTACTTTTTAATGCAAAAGGGGGTGGTTTGGTTAATATAATGTCATATAGTACAGTAATTTTAACCCAAATTTGTACTGGGAGATCTGGTATTCTCAATTCAAATGTGTAGGACCATAAAAAGCACAAAAAGAAAACTCAAAAAGTACTAGTGAGTGAAATTATGCAAAATTTAAGTTGCTTTCTGATAGGAAGTCTAAGATCTTCAGGGGAAAATTGGTACATACTTGAGCAAAGCATAACTAGCAATTATAATTTTATAACAAAAGAATTTTTAAAAGAAAATTTGCAATCCAAAAATTCTTTACTTACCGCTCTCAAGTTGATACTTCATACTCGCTATCATCAGGTTCAACATCAACGATATCAGGAATGGAGTCCGAGTCATCATCATCTGATTCTTGCATAGGCTCCTTACCACCGCTGTCTGCATTTGATACCGAAGAAGAAACTTTATTCAGTGCTGAATCAAATCCATCATCTTTGCCTTCCAACATGTCACTGGCCGCAGCTTTTTCCAGTCCTGAATGGCTTTTAGTCAAAGGTGCCGTGTCACTTTCCATGGGATCTGATGCGCTGCTTCCTGAAACGAAAGCACCAGATCTAGCATGGTTTTCGGCATCTGCAATAGGAGCAGAAGTTCCAGCTTGAACGGGAGATTTCTCCCCGGGCTGCTTACTTGCTTCTTGAGAGTGCTGTTGGTCAAGCGTGGTGTTGTCTCTGTTTACCAAGTGTTCCACTGCAGAAGCAGCAGCTGGTTCCCTGAGTTGACTTCCCTCAGAAACCTTTGCAGCAGATGCATCATCACAAGGAAGGTTCTTTGATGATGGATCATTCAAGGTATCTGAAGGTTCTATCGAGTTACTTTTATCCTTAGCAAGGTCAGATGAAGGAGCTTCTATTTCATTTTCAATCCTTGTCCAATTTTCATGGAGCTCGTCGCCTTCTGACTCTTGCTCATCAGGTCCATTTCTTGATGCTCCTAAGTCAAAAGTAACAGTTTGTCTCTGGCCACCTAATTTCCTGCCATCCATAATCCTCTGATTTCGGCCATCATAATCAATGGGAGAGTGGTGATCAATCAATGGAAGAGCCCTTGGATGTATGAGCACTTCCAGTGTCAAAAGAGCATGTGCACAGAATTCAGAAAGTCTTGTTCCTGTTTCTTGCATTCCTGTAGAGACCATAGTAGAATGATTCAGACCATATATAACTCAATTAAACATGAAGGCTAACTTTGTAATTACACTCAAGCAGAGCTCTGCTAACCCTTCACTCTACCCGGATAATCTTTTAGGTCCAATTCTCTTGTTGGAAAATCCTTTCTGCCAACCAGAATACCCAGAATAGGTAAACTGTGAGGATATCCTGGAGATATTACTCCCCTTCAATCCTTTTATGTATAATCTGTCGTACTGTATGAGGTAAAAATCACTTTATACATTCTGCAATGATCCATTTCCACGGGAATTTGAAAAAGGATTTGCATTTAGTCCATTAACACTCAATTTAATAAATGCATTATACTGTTCATACTGCAGTAAGTCTATCTATTCAGCATATCAAACACAAGATCACAGACATGAATATGTGTTTGGATATGGCTCCAATTATGTCTTAAAGGTAAGGTGAAATTCATGACTCTTGTGAAATGTGCTGAACTAACTAGTTGTGTGTATATCAACCAAGTATTGAATACGCTCGGATATAGAGAGTTCAAAAATCAGAAGTGAATTCAATGCTTGAGGGCTATCTCTTAGGCTTGAAAAGGATTGGCTTTAAAGCAGAAGGCAATAATTGAATCTTATCATAACAGTACTGCAGGAATGAAAAATCCAAGAGGTCATATCTAAAAACAGAGTATCTATGACAAAATTGATGCAAAGTTTAGTCATGTCACTTGTAGTTAACTTTATGATACTGTATATTTTAAGTTAATCTATAGATGAAATCTTGTATACTTTGGTAAAGTAATATCAAGTCACCAGCATAAGATTGTAGGATCATTTCTGCAAAACCAAAGCATTACCTTTACGAAAAAGTTCAAGACCTTGGGCTAGATGAGGAGGGCGAATAGGTACAAGACATTGGGCTGCATTTGCTAACTGAACAAGACGAGGAGAAACAAGAGAAGCCAAAAGTGCATGTAAAGCAGCAAGTTGAAAATTTGCCCAGCTATCGGTTGGTGTGCCAGAAAGAAATATGCTTTTCTCTTCTATTGAAAATCCTACTTGGCAAGCACTTTTAGCAACAGCCAAAAGAAGGTTATCAACATTTGCACGCCAACTTTCAGATCTCCAAGAGCCACCCTATCGAGTGAAAACTAAAAAATCTGTTATAACAGAATCGTTTTACTTTTAATTTCTTTTGCATGTAAATGAGCTGGTTAGAGGTGGTGTGAGTGAGAGGAATCCAATGCTTGCTCATCACCCAGATTTTTATATCTAAATGCATGCAACATACAAGGGCACCAGAAAGATTGTGATTGTAACATACCACAGTTAGAAGAGCTTCCAATGCCTCTAGTGCAGCAATCTTCACAGATATCAGAGTTGAGTCCTGTTGCACTTTTACTTCTGTGACATTCCCATCAGGCTGGTCTTCATGAGCTCCCATAGCATTTGCATGCTTCCTTTTCCTCATGTTGGTCAGTGGCTGTGCCTCCACAGAGATCTTTGCATGATCACCAGGAGCCGTAGCCCCCTCATTTAAATCCATAGTAGCATTGTCAATAACTACCTCTGTCAAGTGTACTGCTATCCCTGCCATCAAATAAACAATGCCATCACAAACTATAAAAATCACAATGAAAGTGCTCCCAGCTCAATATATATTTCCAACAGTGTTCATTTCAGGGGCATTCATAAACTCACAAACCCCTGCAAATGTATATGTAAAGAATTTCATTACAAACTTAAGTCAATACAACTATTTTAAACATTCTTTTGGGAATCTGCTTTTTGGGCAGATGTCAAGCAAGATATAAAGCAAGGGAAACTTTTTATTGCCTGTGTAAATACATATCCATAGGTTGCCATTCTGGGTAAAAGTTTATCCATCATATCACAAGATGAAATATTCATTAACATGAAAGTGAGCATTGCATTTACATTTTTGTGGCAGATACATTAAAAGGATTCAAAAAAGCAGCAAAGCAAACACATCATCTCAAATATACATACCAACCCCCATCGACATTAACAGGACTTTCATTATTGAGTACAACTTTATCCGTATCTCCGGCAAAACACATCTTTGGAAATACTCTGTGAGCAGCCGTGCAATACCTGCAGCATGTGGTAATAATTGGCTGCAAACAAAATACAATTTGATTACTAAAGGTGTTAATACTCTCCACATAGATGGGCACCAATAGGAATAGTTAATGTAGATTGCAGTGTGCTAACTGTAATCTACATTTGGAGTACCTCTTCAATTGTTTGTTTCATGTTTTATAACTGTTTAGAAGTTGCATCTCCAAAAATTTACACCAGGTATAGAACTTGTTTGCTTCAGAAAGAACTTCATTCTATAGTACATCTATGATCTTCCCACAACACCAAAAATTTAATAGAATTCTATAACCTATGCAATAATAACTTTATAATTGGCATGACTATATCTTGATTCTAGAAGTCTACATCCCTTACATCAGTAGTCTATGAACAAAATTAAACCATCAACAAATTTCCTATATCTGGACTCCTTTATTTCCCAAGAAAAGTATTCATCAATTCTTTTTATGGCACAACTACTAGAGACTAGGACCAATGCAGAATGCCCAATAACAGAGAATAATCAGACTTACTAAGAAAGTTCCTAGTTTATGGGTGAATTGAGAGGAGAGCTATAATCACACCAAAAACAAAACATCGAATGTGAAATTAAAGTTCACCTGTGGAGTCCCTTCACAATAGCAGTGATGAGCTCCAAGCTGCCCAAATGCAGAACAGGGAGTTCCGAAAGAACCAATTCTTGTTTCATGGTAGTCATGAAAGAATATAAGCCAGAAGCTGAGCCATCTACCATCAGAACTCTCTTAGTGAGGTCTACTAATGAATGTACAGGTACAGCAACCTGTCAGTTAAAAAGGTACCCAATTTTACGCACTGGAGATAAACTGTATACTTTAAATCCCATGGTACCAAGGAAAAACAAATGTTCCAACATTCTTGGCAGATATAGAAGGTAAATGTAAACTTACTTGAACAGGGTAAGTACTAGTAAGCATGGTAGAACAACAAAGCATCAATATAGAAATTCGGGACATCAATTGATGTTCAGGCCTATTCATAGTCTCTGCTAAGATTTTTCTTGACGTATCTTGACCTCCTAGTAGTGGTGCATCTTTTCCTGGGGGAAGCAACAACCTCATGGCTTCATTATGCCTAGTCTCTGTACATAAAAGAAAAAGGGATAAGTTAAATCCTACAGTTAGTAATTGCAATGTCATGCTATATCCAGTAATTACCTGGCTCTAAACCTTGAAAGACATCATTTAGTTGATTATTAATTGTTAGCAAGATCTTCTGCATCATCAATAACCAGCTGTCCTCATCTCCTTTTGCCTTTGGAAGCAGTGCCAGACAATTACCTAGTTTCTGAAAACTAACCCAAAATAAATGTATGCTTTTGGCAACTAAATAACAATACAAGACAATGCCAAGATACAATTTTATTCTCTTACCCTCAACATACTTTGACTGCACTTCCCTGACATGAATTTTGAAACAACAGCAGATTCAACCTGCCATAATTACTTTATCTCAGAAAATCATGTAAAATGATAGGGAACTAAATGCAGCTCCATTGCAAGGCCTAATATCTTTTTGATAAGTAATGATTTGAATTAAGTAGCACCAAGGGGGTAACACCTAGATAAATTACATCAAGAGCAACAAAACAACAACATAGAAGTTTAAATCTATCCAAGAAGTTAAGGAGGGAGTGTTGATGGGATACCCACCCACTGGAAGCCCCAACATTGTGAATCTCAAAGAAAGAAGCACACTATACATAGAAAGGTTTAGGTAAAAGGGGAAGGAGAGAATAAAAACTCCTACCCAAAAAATAGGAAGAACAAAGATAGATTAAGAACCACTTGTCCTTGGAAGTGTATTCCCATATTACCACACACATCGTGCACAGATATAGTAGATCACCCATGCCATACCCATCATAGCAGCAATTTGACAATTAAAAATTGGTTTGTCAAGATACATGCTTCTCCTGAGTTAATTTCTATTTGGCAGAATATACAATTCTCTAAACTAGATTGCTTATTAAGAGAGTAACGATTTACATCGTTTAATCTTTTTATTTTTAAATTCTGGATAAGACTGATGGTTCTACATAGAAGTAATGCAATGCATAAGTATGCCACTGTTTTAGAAATTAACTGGAACACCAAAAAAGGTTTAAAAAATAGCATGTCAATAGTTTGAAAGGAAAAATTATAGCAAAATTGATACCAAACGTACTTCATCATAACATCTTTGGACAGAAGAAGGAAAGACATTTATTACTGTGCATAACAGAGAAATAGCTTCCTCCTGCAGATATTGCCTCAAAGTTAGAATCTTAAATTGACTTGGAATAATATAACATGTTACTAGAGGTATAAAAGATTTAAAACATGTACAACAAATATGAAGGCTAAATCATTAGAAGACGTATACTATACTGAAGGAATTCTTATAATGAAGAATTTAAGATGTTTTTTCACCAACCCAAACAACATCTGAGGTATCTTCATTTAGCAACTTCAGCACTGGTTGAATAACTTTTGTGGCATGCGACATCCCATCTTTCTTTGCACTAGTGAACCCACTCAACCTATTCAAGTAAATGCAACATGTTTATTAGTTATTTAGTTACGATTCAACACAGAGGCTGCATGAAAAGAAACTGGATTCTGGTTTGGGGGTTTGGGCAGAGTTATCAAAATAGTCTTAATAATGCGCAACACAAGGCAGTGAAAATAAAACTAAGATTCGTAGACTTTCAAACTACAAAACAAATTAAGGGATTAAATCGAGTATACTGTAATTTATAAAAGCAAATCCCACTTTAAAACAGTTTCTGGTTTATGAACTATCTCTTTGCAAAACTATTTAAGGATAATAGGATTTTTTTTTTTTGAGTACTACTGGCTCTGTTACAATTTAGTATCTGTTCATAGCTACTTTCTCAACCTACTGAAGCACAAAGAGTCAACAGTTGCCTCCACTGAGGCTCGAACCCACTCCCATCATCCATGTGAGAGTGTAAATCGGGACACCGGGTGCCGCTAGACCACAAGGTCTTTGGCATTTAAGGATAATAGGATATTGCTAAATAAAGCATTGCAAGCAATGGGAAAGGAGATCAAGTGACTAGTTACATGGTTCCATTTAAGGATTCCAAATCACAACCTTTTTAGATTAAAGTAATGCAACAGTAAGCTTCTTCTGAAACGTTGCAAAATGAGAAAGGCAATGTAAACTTGTTTTTCAATGTCGAGTTCAAAGAAAACAAACCTTGTAAACAAATCTGATATTGAAGCACAAGAAGCTGCCTTCACAAAGTGAGAATCTGCTGGGGACTACTTTAAATGACATACAAGTAAACCCTGTTAGATTTTAAGTGGTAGCCAACAATTCTTTATTAAACAATTTCTTTAGGAAAATATATTGATCACCAATTGCAATAAATTTTTCAGGATACCAGTAGAGAAAAATTAAGTTTTGTTAGCCATCACTATCTCAACCATCAGATCAGTGAATAGTTTTACAGTAGAGTTATAATATTTTGAAAGAAAATTAAGCTAATACCCCATAAATAAAAAGAAAAGAAAAAAACTTTCAGCAATTTTCCAAAGAGAAACAGGCTTGAATGCATGATAAGTTCATAATTTACTTCTATATCATAGAGACTACAAGTGAGGACATGTTAGTAATCATAATATAGCAATTTTATTAAAATGAACTTAAAAATTGAAGCTTGGTTCCAACTACTAAATGGTAGGGATTTTTTGTTTGTTTCTTTTTTTTTTTTGTGAAAAATATTTCCATTGATCTTTAGGGTTATCTAAAGAGTTTTTAAGTTCAGGCTGTTCAGCAGCTCTGTTAGGTACAAATATTTCAACCATTGTCAATACACATCATAATAGTTAGTATATAGCTCAATCAGTTCCACCTGATTCACTTGTCACATATTTAAAGCAATAGTGTCAATAAGAGCAACAAAGATACATTGCATAAACAACAAAAAAAAGAAATAAGGAATCCTGTAATATAATAATAATAATAACAATAATAACAATAATAATAATATTATTATTATAATAATAATAATAACACAACAGTATAAATAATGAAATTCACTGAAATCAGCTTGGATACCTGAATATATGATAAGAGCTTGATAAACCAAGAAGAGTATGAAGCTAAGAAACGCTCAGAACTACATTCTTGACAAGTCACCCCAAGCAAACATATCCCAGCCCAGCACTTATCTGGCTACAAGGCATTTGTAAAACCAAGAACACAATGGTTCAGATTAATCTCCCAATTTTGAAACTTCCAATATCCACATAAACAGGCGTATTAAATAGATCAAAGAGCGCCATAATTCAGATTAAGAAAACCCCATACACATATTCCAAAATATTCCATCATAAAATATTGATTTTCCATTTGATATATCATAAGATATAGAAATTCATATTAAAAAAAAAAAAATACACACACACACACACAAAACAAAAACAAAAACAAACTAACCTTCACAGGGTACAAGCATTGGTTTGAAAAATAGTACATTAAATTCCCTAATATTGACTGAGGTCATTGCTTAAAAGTTAAAAGAAACTCTTTCCACCACAATTTCAGGATTCATGGTTGTATCAGAACCAATATAGTCTACTGTGTTTACATTTGTATTTGCTCCAACTCATTCTCAACTCCACGGGGGCAGTGGCCCCTACTGAATTTTTATTTTTTTTTCTTGCTTTGATTGCTGAAGCTTTCCTGGGTAGGGAATTGACCAATTGAGATAAGTATTGGTTTAGAAGTGCCAAAACCTAATTTACAGACCCAAAATCAGGTTTTGGTGGATTACCAAAGGGTAAGTAAGTTGAATCCTAAAGATGGTCAACCCCCAAGTAATGATGGATTTATATGATCTCTAGTGCAATCAAATTCTCTAAAAAGGTTGTGCAAATTTATCTTTAAAAATTTTCCTTAAAAAAAGGAGAAAAAATATGCTATCATAGGTTTCAATACTTTTCATAGACAATAATTTCTAAAAATAATTAGTATACAACTACTACCTGGTGCATTTTTAAACTCTGAATTTTCTGTTTCTAATGAGCAGCATCTGACTTCCTTTGATTACCAATATAGTGAAATTTTTATTTTAAGATGTGTTCCAAGAGATCATCATAGTTCTAGTTGGAGAGATAGAACAAGAATGTTTTCAAGTCAATTTTCACCCCAATCAATGTTTTTTTCTGGCTCTGCACTGACTAGAAGCCACCCTTTTCAAAGAATAAATATGAAAGAACCGCACTTTTGTGCAATCATTTATCACATTAACGATCCATGCAAGCAAAAAGGGTTCAATGCAAGGAAAAAGAAATGTGTTCATGCAGTATTTGTATAACACAAGCTTCGTTTTACCATGTTGCTTGAGGCAAGATTGAGAAAACGTTTGAACCAGGCATCTACGGCAGATTTCCAATTATCAATTAACTTTTGATCGACGGAGGGTGCGGCAGACTCCGACAACAGCCGATGAGTTTTAACGACAGAGACAACGAAAGAGAGATCGGAAGGCCTCCGAAATGGATGCTTTTCGGTGGGAACATACTCGGACAATAAGGAGCGGAGCAGCTGAGGCTTCAGAGAAATATCGTTCATGCCCTGGATGTGATCAGAGGCCGCCATTGTAGACGAGGGAGAGAAGGGTAAAGAGGTAGACTAGGGTTTAAGACAGTGATAAACCCTGAGAAGGCTGCAAGTGTTCAATTCAGCTGGGGTTTTTGTTCCGTTGTGAAAATGGGTCGGATCACATTGCCAAACCCCGATTCGTATGAGCACTTGAGGATTTTGTTTGCATTGTAAACTTATAAATAATTAGGATATATTAAAATTTAATTGGAGATTGCACAATAAGAAGAACACAAAGTATAATATGTTATAGCATATTATTACACTAATATTTTTTTTAGTTCCAATTAGGAGTCTAATATTATTGGCTCTTATAATAATTGTATATATATATATATATATATATATGGGGCGTTCTAATGAGAACGGGTGCACATGAGAGAAATAAGAACGATCCACAGCCATACATGTGTCCAGATCAACGAATCAGATGTAATTTTTAAAAAAAAACGACGCGGTGAAATTTTCGTAAATAACTCAAACTTTAGTGCAAGTAAATGCGTTATACGTGCAAGTAGTTGGTACACATTTGCAAGTAAAAAGTGCAAGTAAAATCACTTACAAGTGCACCTATTTTCACTTACAAGTGCAAGTAATTTACCTGTTAACATTCGTGCACCTAGGTGCAACTAATTATACCGTTAGGTGCAACTAGTTATGAAGTTAGGTGCACTTAGTATTGATACTCAGTGTACATTTTACTTGCACTTGTAATACATTTTACATGCACTTTGTGCACCTATTTTCACTTACGAGTGTAAGTAGTTTACCTTGTTAACATTCATGCACATAAGTGCACTTAGTTATAATCTTAGGTGCAACTACATCTGGACACGTAAAGCACTGCGATTCGTTTTCAATTCTCTCTTGGGCGCACCGTTCTCATTTGAAATCCTATATATATATATATATACAAACAATAATGATGCTAATAGTCTGCTAGTCTACCAATAGTCATAACAAATACGGAGTAATATTTAGCCAATCTAAATATTCAATAGCACAACAAGCAATTCTGATTAGCAACCTTGTAAACCTCACATAATCACAGCATAACAAGAGACCCGTTTTGGATTCGCCATTCTGGGGTTTGCTTGAGAGCTCTGTTTCTATGTATGTGGAGTTGTGGACTGTGGAGGAGGTTCCCAGATTGCCTCATTTTTTTATAGGGAAAAGTGTCAAATCAGTCCCCTAAGTCAACCGGATAGTGCAATTGGCCCCCCTAAGTTAAAAAAGCTCCGATTAACTCCCCTAAACCGGTAAAAAAACTCAATTAGCACCTTTTGCTCCCAACCTAGCCGGTTAATGCTGACATGCCGCACACGTGGATTAATTCTTAGCCGGTTAATGCTGACATGCCGCACACGTGGATTAATTCTTCACATTTTATCCTAAGTGGAATTCACACGTGGATTAATTCTTCACATTTTATCCTAAGTGGAATTTCCTACTTATTAATGTGTGTGTGTGTGTGTGTATATATATATATATATATATATATATATAATGATGAATTAAATCCCAGGAAATCCCCAAATTAGTCCAGGAAACCCTTCTCACTTCCCGCACTCTACTCCGCTGCCTTCGCATGTCTACAATTGGACAATTTTCTCCAAATATCTCCACGGATTGACTTTAAACAGAGACTACGAACTTTAAAAGCTGTTAAAGAGGTATGAATCTATTACCTAGTACTAGTTAAGAATTGATTTTGGTTTCATTTGGGGAAAATTCGTTGGGTAATATGTGTTATGAGTGTTGAAAATGTTGATGGTAAAGTGGAAACATTGTATTACTCTAACCAATTTGTTGTTCATATGCTGCTGTGGTCCCCAAAATGCCCCACTTTTTGTGTTGTAAGAAGTGTGTGAATGATATGGGTCCCTCTTTGTAGTTGATAATGGAGACATAGTGTGTTGTTGTGGTCCCCTGCAATGTTTTTAATTTTTTCAACACAGATGGGAGATGGTGAAGGGCAAAAAGTTTATTCTGTTTTGCTTTTTTTTTTTTTTTTNAATGCTGACATGCCGCACACGTGGATTAATTCTTCACATTTTATCCTAAGTGGAATTTCCTACTTATTAATGTGTGTGTGTGTGTGTGTATATATATATATATATATATATATATATAATGATGAATTAAATCCCAGGAAATCCCCAAATTAGTCCAGGAAACCCTTCTCACTTCCCGCACTCTACTCCGCTGCCTTCGCATGTCTACAATTGGACAATTTTCTCCAAATATCTCCACGGATTGACTTTAAACAGAGACTACGAACTTTAAAAGCTGTTAAAGAGGTATGAATCTATTACCTAGTACTAGTTAAGAATTGATTTTGGTTTCATTTGGGGAAAATTCGTTGGGTAATATGTGTTATGAGTGTTGAAAATGTTGATGGTAAAGTGGAAACATTGTATTACTCTAACCAATTTGTTGTTCATATGCTGCTGTGGTCCCCAAAATGCCCCACTTTTTGTGTTGTAAGAAGTGTGTGAATGATATGGGTCCCTCTTTGTAGTTGATAATGGAGACATAGTGTGTTGTTGTGGTCCCCTGCAATGTTTTTAATTTTTTCAACACAGATGGGAGATGGTGAAGGGCAAAAAGTTTATTCTGTTTTGCTTTTTTTTTTTTTTTTTGCAGGGTAGTTGGGTGTTTTTTTGTTGTCCCCAACTTTGTACTTGAACCATACTCCCCTTTATTTTATTTTGTTTTTGTTTCTTGTCAATGGATCTATATGTTGCTTTTGTTGCTTGTCAATTTTATAGGGGATTGTTTATGACATTTTTCCCTAAAATTATAAGAGTAGTAGCAGTAGCTATGTCACTACCAATTATTGGGTGTGAGTGTATGCATTTCTGGGCTTAGTAAGAGCATTTATTTTGTGTGTGTGTATATATGATATATATCTATTTAGTATCACTGTATATATCTTTGATCTCAATACAAACACACTAGGGGAATAAATGGGAATAATGATGCATATATATACTATTAGCTAAATGGGAATAATGATGCATAATTTATGTTTATCATCAATCAAGAACAACCTTTGCTATTATATCATTTTGTGCATTCTGCATATAGAAGAATCTAAGTAGTCAGCGGTTCATAATTGAGTTATTTTAATCTGTTTATATGTTATTATTGTGGTCCACACTAAAAGTACATAATTATTTGTTTTTTATAGGATGTTTGACGTAGTTGAGTTAAAGATTCATCATGGAGGTAGCTTTGAAAAAAATCCAAGGTTATCATACATAAATAGTGAGGTAGAAGTCATTAATATTGACCCAAATAGAATTTCCTCCCTTCACCTAATGAAATATATTAAAGAAGACAGATATGGACAAGTAGTTGGGCTTTACTTTAAGAGAGTAGAAGAGGCTATGGAGATGCTTCAACTATTATATGATAATTGCAGTACACTAAGAGCAGCTAATTTGGCACGTAGATATGGTAAGATAGACATTTATGCTGACCATGGGATTTAAGAGGCAGAACTAGTTCCTAATTTGTTTTTACCTTCCTCTGCACCTGAGTGTGATGATAGTGTAATAACTCAACCTGAAAAAGAAGTTGCAGCTGAGTGTGAAAATAATTGTGAGGCAGATGATGAACCTATAGATGACAGTGATGCAGAAGACAGTTGTGATCCCTTTCTATCAGATGATGATGATGAGGTAAGGGCAGCTAGGAAGTTTGGGACTCAACAAGCTGAGGAAGACATTGATGGGGCTGGAAATTCACCTAATGATGAAGACATTCATGGGGCTGAAAATACAGATAATGAAGAAGGTATGCAACAAAATGGAGGTGATAATGGTGGATGTGAAGACATGGACCAAGCAACATTTGGTGAAGATTATGACTCTGATGACCCACCAAGTTATCATACAGACAATGAGGATAATTTGAATGATGTAGGTGACCATTCGAGTAAGTGTAAGTTTCCCTCGTATAACCCACAAGCTTATCCACCAGTTCTGGAAGCAGGCTTGCTGTTTGAAGATAGCAAACAGTTTAAACAGGCCATAATTGCTTATGCTGTCTACACTAAGAGAGATCTTAGATTTACTAAGAATGGGGCTAGTAGAGTCAGGGTTAAATGTGTGGAGAACTGCCCATTTNGTTTTTTTGTTGTCCCCAACTTTGTACTTGAACCATACTCCCCTTTATTTTATTTTGTTTTTGTTTCTTGTCAATGGATCTATATGTTGCTTTTGTTGCTTGTCAATTTTATAGGGGATTGTTTATGACATTTTTCCCTAAAATTATAAGAGTAGTAGCAGTAGCTATGTCACTACCAATTATTGGGTGTGAGTGTATGCATTTCTGGGCTTAGTAAGAGCATTTATTTTGTGTGTGTGTATATATGATATATATCTATTTAGTATCACTGTATATATCTTTGATCTCAATACAAACACACTAGGGGAATAAATGGGAATAATGATGCATATATATACTATTAGCTAAATGGGAATAATGATGCATAATTTATGTTTATCATCAATCAAGAACAACCTTTGCTATTATATCATTTTGTGCATTCTGCATATAGAAGAATCTAAGTAGTCAGCGGTTCATAATTGAGTTATTTTAATCTGTTTATATGTTATTATTGTGGTCCACACTAAAAGTACATAATTATTTGTTTTTTATAGGATGTTTGACGTAGTTGAGTTAAAGATTCATCATGGAGGTAGCTTTGAAAAAAATCCAAGGTTATCATACATAAATAGTGAGGTAGAAGTCATTAATATTGACCCAAATAGAATTTCCTCCCTTCACCTAATGAAATATATTAAAGAAGACAGATATGGACAAGTAGTTGGGCTTTACTTTAAGAGAGTAGAAGAGGCTATGGAGATGCTTCAACTATTATATGATAATTGCAGTACACTAAGAGCAGCTAATTTGGCACGTAGATATGGTAAGATAGACATTTATGCTGACCATGGGATTTAAGAGGCAGAACTAGTTCCTAATTTGTTTTTACCTTCCTCTGCACCTGAGTGTGATGATAGTGTAATAACTCAACCTGAAAAAGAAGTTGCAGCTGAGTGTGAAAATAATTGTGAGGCAGATGATGAACCTATAGATGACAGTGATGCAGAAGACAGTTGTGATCCCTTTCTATCAGATGATGATGATGAGGTAAGGGCAGCTAGGAAGTTTGGGACTCAACAAGCTGAGGAAGACATTGATGGGGCTGGAAATTCACCTAATGATGAAGACATTCATGGGGCTGAAAATACAGATAATGAAGAAGGTATGCAACAAAATGGAGGTGATAATGGTGGATGTGAAGACATGGACCAAGCAACATTTGGTGAAGATTATGACTCTGATGACCCACCAAGTTATCATACAGACAATGAGGATAATTTGAATGATGTAGGTGACCATTCGAGTAAGTGTAAGTTTCCCTCGTATAACCCACAAGCTTATCCACCAGTTCTGGAAGCAGGCTTGCTGTTTGAAGATAGCAAACAGTTTAAACAGGCCATAATTGCTTATGCTGTCTACACTAAGAGAGATCTTAGATTTACTAAGAATGGGGCTAGTAGAGTCAGGGTTAAATGTGTGGAGAACTGCCCATTGGCTAGTAGAGTCAGGGTTAAATGTGTGGAGAACTGCCCATTTTACTGTTGTGGTCGTTGGGAGAATGTGGAGAACTGCCCATTTTACTGTTGTGGTCGTTGGGAGAAAAGCTACCATTGTTTTCAACTTAGAAGAATTGTTAATTCTCACAGATGCAACACTAAACTGAAGTTAGGGATAGTGACTCAAAAGTGGCTAGAGGATAAGTATGAAAACAAAGTGATTGCCGAACCAAATATTAGTATTGTTGAGTTGAAGAAACATATTGAATCAGATTTGAAGATCACTTTTACAGTTAGCAAGGTGAGGAGGGCATTGAAGGCAATTGTGAAAAGAGTTAATGCTGATTTTGATGATCAATTTAAAAGATTAAGAGATTATGCTCAGGAGTGCTTAAACTCTAATCTAGGAAGTAATGTACTTATAAAAACAATTAGAGTTGTAGAAAATGCTCCTTGTGTCTTTCAAAGAATTTTTGTATGCTTTGGAGCATTAAAGAAGGGGTTCATACAAGGATGTAGAAAAGTTCTTGGCCTTGATGGATGTTTTTTAAAGGGTAAGTTGAAGGGTGAAATACTAAGTGCTGTAGGAAGAGATGCAAACAATCAAATGTATCCAGTTGCTTGGGCTGTGGTAGAAATTGAAAATATTGATTCTTGGAAGTGGTTTTTGGGATTACTAAAGGATGCCTAGGGTATACACAACAGCAGTGAGTGGACTTTAATTTCTGATCAACAAAAGGTACAATTTTCCTTTCTAGTTTTTACTTGCTAGTGTTTTAATTACTGCTGCAGTGAGTGGACTTTAAATTGATTTAAACTAATTGATGCTGTAAACTGAGTGGAGTTTAATTGCTGCTATAAAATGTGAAGTATAAATTTAGTGGACTTTAATTGTTGTAATAGAGTTAGTAGTATTCAAAAAAAAATAAAATTTGTTGCTCTGTGTAAGTTGTTTTTAAACTGAAAACTGATGTGTAAGTATACTGATGGGTATGCTTAATTAAAACTGATGTGTAAGTTGTTTTTAAACTGAAAATTACTATGTTTAAGGCTACTGTAAATCTGCCAGATTGCTATGCTTAAGGCTACTGTAAACTGATAGACTTTAAGGCTACGTTTGATATGCATTTTAGGAATCAGATTTTCATAACTCTAAATCTGCTTTGTGTTCATTGTTCTAATTTGTTTGTGGTAAAGGCTATGATGTTTGTGTTCACTGTCAATATGCTTTGTGCTCACTGCAGGGGTTAACTAATGTGATCCAGCAGTTATTTCCAAAAGCAGAGCATAGAAATTGTGCTCGACATATTCATGCAAATTGGAGTAAAAAGCATAGAGGCATGGTGTTTAGGAAACTTTTCTGGAAATGTGCGAAGGCAACGACTACATCACAATTTGATGAAGTTGTAAAAGAATTGGCAAAGAGAGACCCCAAAGCAAGCGAAGATTTGGTAAAGTATCCACCCAAACTATGGTGTAAAGCATTCTTCCGAACTAATGTGAAATGTGATGCTGTGGACAATAACTTGTCAGAAGCTTTTAATGCCACTATCTTAAAAGCAAGATCAAAGCCTATAGTGCCAATGCTTGAAGATATCCGTGTTGCCATGATGAGGAGAATTGCTGAAAAATATAGTTCTATGGATAAGTGGCAAGGAAATCACGGGCATCTCATCTTAAAGAAATTAAACCAAAATGTGGTGGATAGTGTTGGGTGGCATTTCGACTTTAACGGCGTTGATGGGTTTGAGGTTAAGAAAGGAAAACATCAATTCAAGGTTAAACTACTAGAGAGGACATATAGTTGCAGGGCATGGGATTTGAGTGGTATCCCTTGTATACATGCTGTTTGTGCAATATTCGATAGGAAAAAAGATCCAACTGATTATGTACATCATTGCTACAGCAAAGAGATGTACCAACTTACTTATTCTCAGGCACTTGAACCAGTAAATAGAGAGTTATTCTGGCCAAGAACTCAATGTGAAGATATTCAAGCTCCTATACCAAGGAAAATGACAGGGCGCCCCAAGAAAAGAAGGAATCGAGAGGAAACTGAGCCACGCCATACAAAGACCAAAATGTCTAGGAAAGGAAGAATAATAAGTTGTTCCATGTGCAAGGAAATTGGACATAATAAGAGATTTTGTCCAAAAAAAACAGTTGCAGCGGGAAGTGTATCATTGAATGTAAGTGTTACTAAAACTTGTGTTCATTTTTTACACTATTAACTATTAAGACTCTTTTTTTTTTTGGGTTTTATTACAGCATGGCCAAGCAGTAGGGGAATGATCTTGGAAAAAATAGACTAGCTGCAGATGGTGTTGAACTGATTTTTGCTATGTAGAATGTAGTGTAAATTGTAAAATTGATGTTTTTTGTCAAATGACTTTTGCTAGGTTACTGTGAAATGGTTTTTGTAAAACATTTATACTGCATTCTAAATGCTAGGATACTGTCAAATGGCCATTTTTGTAAAACAAGCTACTGCATTCTGATTACTAGGCTACTGTCGAATAGCCAACATGCTACTGGATTCTGGCAACTGATTTGTATAAATGGTTTTTGATTGGTCATTAATGTATGAAACTGCCAATCAATTTGAGCATTATTATGAAGTGATTTGTATGAGACTCATTTGAGGACACCTATTTATGCATTATTATGAGAAAACCCTTCCATTTGAGCATTATTATGAATCTTTCATATATGTATTTCACCACACTCATTTCTAATCACAATTTCATTTCATCATACTTAGTATAGAATGAATAAATAGAAGGAAAAACTCATACAAACTGTTTCTAAAATGAAAAAGAAAAACTCATACAAACTTGTAACAATAAGAACTCATATGCATTTCATCATACTCATTGAAGCAAGTTTTCATTCTATTCCATAAACCGATACAATTAACCTTACTTCAACATAGGAACATATTCAAAATTTACACTCTTGTGCTGAAAATTACTCAATAAATAGATTCCTATAACTATTAGGATAACAAACACCCAAATTTTCTTCAAATTTTTTCTTTCCACGGATTGAACTTCCAAATCCCTTCGTAGGTGTTTGATTTCATCTTTCAATTCCAATATCAAACTTTTCAACTCATGAACTGATTGAGTACTCCCATCATTCAAAACTTCAACTGTAGCCAATATGTCTTCTTTCCAAACAAAAAAACCACATCCTCCATCCTGTAAAACACAAATGATAAAAATTCAAATACACAAATGAATTAAGGGGAAAAAATACACTCAATTTTTCACAAGCATATTTTTAACACAAATAAATTACGAATACATGACTAAATGAAATACACCCACTGATTTATAAGTGCAAATGAAATAAAAAAAACAGTCACCCACTACATAATTCATATACTATACACAAAATACTAACCTTATATTTTTGACACCCAAAAAATTTTTGCCCACTATCACGTGAATGACACAATGGAGCTTTCAAACCACAACGACAATAGATTGCTAGTTCATAATGGAGATTTGGCCTTGAAGAAGTTGATGAAAATGGTGATGCACTCCGGCAAGAAGAAGACATTTTTGGTTGAGCGAATGACCGACTCCACAATCCGAAAAACAAGGAGCAGAATAACAATTTGGAAAATCGACCAAGTGATTTACGTGAAGAGAGCTTACGTTTATTTGGGAGATGAAGAGATCCGACTATGAAGAGAGCTGATGAAGAGATCTGACCGTGAAGAGAGTGAATGAGGATGATAGGGTTTCCTGGAGTCTCGTGGTTTAGTTTGGGGTTGGGAAATAAATCAATGTTCACAATATATATAAATATATAATATATATAATATTAATATAAAATGTGAAGAATTAATCCACGTGTGCGGCATGTCAGCATTAACCGGCTGGGTTGGGAGCAAAAGGAGCTAATTGAGTTTTTTTACCGGTTTAGGTGAGTTAATCGGAGTTTTTTTAACTTAGGGGGGCCAATTGCACTATCCGGTTGACTTAGGGGACTGATTTGACACTTTTCCCTTTTTTATATTGTGTATCTATTGTCCTATCGGATGGCAAAGACACGAAGGCTTCGAATTTTCTTGAATTTATATGAACGAAATGATAGAAATAACCTTAAGGTTGCGTCCTGGTTGCAATCGAAATAATATACTATATACGGTTTGTGAAATTATTTATTATTTTTTAATTTTTCGGTAACCTACATAATCGACCGAAATCAACGGTCGGTTGTATTATCTACTTCGGTTAGTTATAACGGTCAAAAATTTCAATCGTTTTTTTGTCGGTTATGTAATCGATCGACCGCTTGCTCACCCCTATATATAACACATACCATCTAAAAAATGTGTGCACTCGAAGACACAACAATGTTCACTGCAAGGCACACCAATTTGCTCCGAAAGGCTCAACAATATGTTCTGGAAGGCTCAACAATATGCACTCTAAGACAAACCAATATGCACTTCAAAGGCACAACAATGTGCTCTAAAAAGGCATAACAATGTGATATGGAAGGCTTAATAATTTGCTCTATAAGGCAAAACAATGTGCACTGGAAGGCATATCAATGTGTTCCGGAAAGCATAACATGGTGCTTGGCAAAAAGGAAAAAAATTGCACTGAAAGACCAAAAAAAAAAACTTATTTATACAAAGTTACCATAATGCCACCGCATTTCTTTTATTTATTAAATATTTCGATTTTAGGCCCTCACTCTAAATTGAATCAATGGATGAAATTAAATCATATTTTTCACCTAAGGCTTTCTTTACACCTGATATATATATATATATATATATATATATATATATATATATATATATATATATATATATATATATAGAGAGAGAGAGAGAGAGAGAGAGAGAGAGAGAGGAACCTATGCCCTAGGTGCCCATCTACAACATTGGTATAAACAAAGCTATACATAACTTGACATTTGCCAATTACTTTGTGGTCAAGTGGCAAGGAATGACTCTCCCAAATGGAAGGTCATGAGATAATTATATTTAGGGAAAATGTACAAATAGGCCATTGAACTATTTAGGGGATAACAATTAAGTCATCGAACTCCAATAAGCTCCAAATTCATCCATGAACCTGTAAAAAAAAAAAGAGCAATTAGCCTTTTTAACAAGTTACCAATAGGTTTTTGCTGATTGGGGTGCTATTGGATGCCACGTGGATTTTTTATTATATATATATATATATAAATATATATACTTTTATTATCCTACCTAAGCATTGACCCAAAAAATAAAAAAATAAAAACATTTGACCCTCTTCTTGGTCAAAAAGAAATTGGAAATAAAAATCCTATTTCTCTCTTCTCCCTTGCGCAAGTTTGTCGCCAACGACTCTGATTTCTCCTACTAGGCTTCACTTTTCTCCTGGAAACTCTACAATAAATTGGTAATTTCTTTTCTTTTTTTTTTGAAAAAACGAGAGCAAATATCATTAATGAATCAATAACTCAGCGATACAATCAGGAGGGATAGAAACCCACGAACCAAGGCCAGATAGAGAATCAGTTGCCCGTGCAAGCACATGAGCCACATGATTCACTAACCTCTTGACATGGCGAACAGAAACGTTCCCAATGTCCATAGCCAAAGAACGGCATTGCTTAACAATAAAACCAACACATGAAAAGTCTAAAGTTCGAGAATTAAAAGCAAGGCAAAAATTTAAACAATCAGTTTCAATAATAACATTATCGTAGCCAACATCTTTAATCCAGGACAGAGCTTCCTTAACTGCTAGCGCTTCAGCCATGAAAGGATCGCGAACAGATGATAAACGACCGGATTTAGTCGCCACAAACCTTCCATCATGATCCCGACCGGATCGGTAATTTCTTTTCTATTTTGATGTTTTTTCTATCTTTTGCGGTTGTTTGCGCTATTTTGAACACTTACAAGTGAGCAGTTAATGCATTTTTTCCCCTTCACTTCTTTTAAGAACACTTACAGGTATTCTTGTTCTTTTGCGTTTAGGCGTCAAAGTAGAAGAACCGTCTGTTCTGGAAAGTAATAGCCCTCCAGAGAAGCTGAATGGTTGGTAGTGGAAAGCTATATGTGCTGCTGCTAAGGTATGGATTTCTAATCAAAGCACATATAAATGTGTGGGTAGTGACCTTATTGAGTTATTTTTATAAATATTTGTTTGGGTTTTGAATGGGTCCCCCGTGTAATCTTGATAGGAGACATTTTTTGTTGTGGTGGTCCTAACTAATTCTTTATTATGTACTACTATTGTCTTTTAATGAAAATATAATGTATAGTTGTTGGATGTAGTTTGTAGGGTGCCTTTATGGTTTTGATTTTTTTTTTTTATGTCTTTATGGTTTGAATTTTTGAGTTCTTTATGCCTTTGTGTCTTTATGATTTTTTTTTTCAAAAGTGATGAATAGAACACAATACTGGTGTAAATAAGCAGTGGACAGAGTGTATTGTGAAATTGTAATGGTGCCATATACTTTGTGTTCAAATGGTTATAATGCATTCCCTTTACTTTGATTGTTTATCCCTGCAAAAGCATTTTTCTTTCTTAGTCTATTCTCACCAGTACTGCATTATTCATCCTACAAGACAGTAAACCACAACATTTTTGTTTTGTTTTTGTTTTATCTTACTTTATCCATCTCTTCAATTCTTTAGGGGTAAATAATTTAATTACTCAAGTGTATGTACCCTGCAATAAAAGTTGTAAGTGTATGTACCATGCAAAATGAATGACATAGTCGATTTGAGAATTTATCATGGGGGTAGTTTTGTGCAAGATCCAAGACTACGATATATAAATGGAGAAGTTGATGAAGTAACAACTGACCCCGATCTTATATGTGTGCCTCACTTGATGAAGTTTATAGCACATGAGAGATATGGTAAGGTCGAAAGCCTATCTTACAAGTTAACTATGGAGCCGATGGAGAAGCTTAGGCCATTCTTTAATGACACCCACACATTGGAGCTGATGATGTTAGCACGTAAATATAAGAAGGTGGATATATATGTTGAGCATGGGATTGATGAACCAGAGGTAGTACCATATTTAGAGTTAGCACCTCAGTTAGCATCAAATGTAAACCAATCCCAAGGTGATCCGGATGGAGGTGTAGTTACCCAACCAGAACAAGAGGGTATTACTGTTGAAGAAGAAAATGAAGGTAATCCAAGCGAAGATCTTGAAGAAAAAAATGAAAATAATGAGTATGATGATGAAGAGAATAATGATGATTAACTTGATGAAGGTAATAAGGATGATGAAGAAAATTGTGAACATGAATATACAGTTCAAGAAAATTGTCATGGTGTAGAGAGTTTCTGAATATGATGTATTATTTAATTTCCACGCTTGAGTGTTTCTTTGTCCTTGGTAATGAGGTCTTTTAGAATAAAAGAGAATGTAATATCTATGGCAAATATTCAAGGCGGCATGGCATAGGTTGGCCCATGATGCAAGGAGGTCCACACAACTGTGTAGACCATATTATCAAATTGTATATTTTTAGTATATTAAAAATATACTACCTCCGTCCAAAAATGGTTGTATGGTTCGTTTAACGAGGTTTGACTGAAGTAATTTTTAATATAATTTTTCATATTATTAAGTTTAGCATTAAGATATAAAATTTATATATTTAGAAACTACATTATAAGTACTATTAAACACAAAAAATTAAATTTAAAAAAATAAAAAATTACTAAAGAAAATAAGCAAAGAAGGAAGAGTTGGTTTGACCAATGAATACTTGAATAGTAAATAGGACAAGTAAAATGAGACAGAGAGGGTATATAGTATTCAAGAAAAAATATATTTTTTGAGTACTAAAAATATACTCCTTATCATTTTGTACAATATATATTCGGTACACAAATAATGTATGTCTAGTATGTTAAAAATGTACTTTTTGTTATGATCCACTGTTTAAGGAGGTAGAGTTTGGAGATTGTTAACACGGCACTAAAACGATCTTGAAACAAGAATTATTATATATTAAATCTTCGTTTAATACGTGTCATAGAAGTTAATTAAGTATGTATTATTTGATACTTTGTTAATCTTAGATTTCAACTTATAGTTGGAATGATGTGTTCGAAACCTGACAGATATATAATGAAAAGTTTATTATAATCATACTTTTTAGGGTCTAATAGAATACAATAAATAAATCATATTATTACATTTTTCTAAATAACAAATCAATAGTTATTGAAGAAAAAAATACAATGAAATTGATGAGTGGAAAACTAAACTATTAATTAAATACTCTAGAAAAACAACAGTTTGGAAGAGAAATTATGTAGCAGGTGGTAGCTAAACGAAGCTAGTTCAAAGTATCACACACCTTCCTAATGATCCCATTTTGACTCGTGAGCGGCTGAATTTCAGACATTTTAATCATTGCTGACGCGAAATCTGCTTGGAATGCTTGAGGACTCTTGGCGTACTCTGAAACAATACTGTCAGTTGCTCCACCGCTAAATAGAACTTGATCCGATTGAAGTAGACCTTTCTTTTGCAATAGGTTCTTATAGTAGTTGTTATCAAATGAATTCGGTGTCACCAAATCAAGGGGTGCCAAATTTCCATGTCCAGTGTCTTTTGGACAATTCCGTCTTCTAGTGTTAGCAAAACCGGCATCAATGTCAGTACGGTTGCCATATATTCTATCGCGAAATAGGAAGCATTGAGCTTGGCCGAGAGTATGTGCACCAGACAAGGCAACCATGTCTCTTGTATTAAGGCCTTTGCTTGCAAAGTTGGATATAAGTCTATCCAGATTGTCAAAAGGGCTAGGGAGATCTATGATATGACTAGCCAGGGTAGAATCTCTTCTTCCCAGCTTCACTGTCCAAGACGGACCTCCCACAGAAACAGTCGCATCACGTGCAGCCACAGACAATACATCAGCACAAGATACAATACCGGGACAAGCTTTCTCTAGCTCGCCCTTTGCAGCCTCTATCACATCATAACCCCTAACAGAGCCAAGGTTGGGCAACGCTGCCTTTTCGCTCTTAATGGTCGGTGACTCGTCCAATAAGATGGAAGCATCGCAACCCTGGACAAAGCAGTCGTGGAAATGGAGACGAACCAAGGAAGCAGCCATGCGACGCTCAGTGGACACGGCTTGCCTTACGGCAGTGCGAATGATGTTAAGAGCATTAGGGCATGTGTTGTCGTAAAATGTAGGGGACAACTGGGCTTGGCATTGCGAGAAGAAGGGGAGTAGCAGAAGCAAACATGATAAAGCTGCAATGAATGGCGTAGTATGAGAAGCCATATATAGAGAAATGGCGCAAGGTTTTGGTTAGTTGCAGAAGGAAAAATGAAGGGATTGTAGCTAGCTCTGAATGGGAAAGTGGGAAGATTATTAATATTGAATAATTTGCAAGGGATTGTAGCTAGCTCTGAATGGGAAAGTGGGAAGATTATTAATATTGAATAATTTGACTATGCAAAGTACATATAAGGATTATTTATAGGATACAAATAATCCTACTCAGATAAGGAATTAGGGATACATAGTCCTAGTCAGATAAGGAATGATAAAAGAATATTCACAATAGTAAAGAGAGAATAATAATACATTATTATTATTATTATTATTATTAAGTAAAGAGAGAATAATAATACATTATTATTATATTTTTTAGTACTATTGACTCAGTTATAATTAATATTTGTTCATGCATACTTTCTCAATCTACTGAAGAACAAAGAGTCAATACCCACATTGGGATTCCAACATTATTATTTTTATTATTATATTAATCTTTCAGAAAAAAATTTTCATTATAATTTTTACCTATTACTCTGTATTTTAATTTCATTATAATTTTTACCTATTACTCTGTATTTCATTATCATAAGTCATGAATATTATTGTACAAAATAAGAAATTATCATTGACCATTTAAAATTTAAATAATTTAGGGAAAAAGGTTAAATGTAACTCGAACTTTATATGGGAAGTCAATTAGACCCAACACTTTTAAAATATATTTAAACATCAAAATTATTTACAACAAAAATTTTGGAATGTCTAACATAGTACTTCCAACAATTGAATATTAACATACACCAAAAAAAGTCAATGAAAATATATACTACTTTAAGTATGCTAGCTGCACCCAAATAAGCCTTCAAATCCGACACTGCTTCAATGGCTTTGATCAATGCAGCATCCACAGTCTTCTACTTCAATGACTTTGACCCAGTGTAGATGATGGTAGCTTTGATCAGCCTTCTACTTCAAAGCCTAGAAGGCTTCTATGTATTTAAGGTTACATATAAATCATTATCAGCAAGATTAAAAGGAGCTGCCTAAAGCAGAGTATTAATTGGTAAGATTAACATTTTTCTCATGCATTTCTAAAGTGATTTGTAAACAAAACTTCATCTCAACCAAACCTCTAGCATAGAGGTCAGTACTCATTGCATTGGCTCTTCTTTGGTCCATGTCCCCTTTCTTTAGCACAATAGTTAGCTGCAAAATAGAAAAAACACCAAGTAATAACAAATAAAAGTAAACATCAACATATGCTTAAACAATCTATGTTTTTCTCAGATGATGGTAATGTTAATCTCAACCCAAACACCATTAACATCTAGATAATTATCAATATTTACCAATTGGATATTCAAAACAAAACACATTGCAAAATATAAAACTGGTATACTCCTAGCCATTAGGAGTGTGCAAGGATATATTATGCCATTGTACACACTAGAGAATGTAACACTTCTTTTTACCAAATCACTAAACATTCATATCTTAACCAAAAAAAAAAAAAAAAAAAAAAGTGCTATATAAGGATCAAACGAGATCCAAAAGTATCCTGAAGCAATCATTAAATCACAAAAACAAAACAACAAAAGGAAAAACTAATATATACCTTCAAATTTCTAACTTGATGAGGACAACGTGCTGGTATAATAATAGCATCCCCTAAATTTTGAACGAATGAACATGGTTCAAACCCTAAACAGTTCATCATCCACCATAGCATGTATGAGAAATTTTTAAAAATGTATTTAAAAAAAGTGTAAGCTGACAGAAGAAAACTCTAACCATATTATTCTTTAAGCCTTTTCTTGTGTTCAAGAGTCAAGTAAAAACTCTGATCATGTATTGGGTGAACAACCTAAGTAAAGAAAAGATGAAAGATAATCAAAACAAAAGGAACATACAGTCATACATCTCTTAAAAGGTTAATGCAAACAGTTGTACCCCTGGCACTTGACAACAATAAATATGCCTGAACTACTTGAAGTCCCTTAGATACTCTTCCAACTTAGAGACATGTTCCTTTCTAAAGATGTCCCAGAGAGCACCACCATCAGATTCTTCAAACTTAGCACAACCATTTCCCTTACATTCTAAGTTGATAACCACCATCAGATTTTTTCAAACTCAACACAATCATCAACTAATATAAAGCAATATCACACAAAAGAAAATTGCTTAAGATAAATAGTCTACAAAGAGATCACATATGAAGCTATATAAAGCAAAGATATTGTAAATGCATAAGCAAAGAGATCACATATCAAGCTTTGCAGTACTAAACAATTTTATATTGTAAATGCAATAATTTAGGACAAAATGAAATTAGGATTTAGGGATAAATGGAATTACGAATTTATGAAATCAGGAACTTAGTGATTAGGGTTTAACATTTAGAGTAACAGAACTAACCAGCTTGGAAACACGAATGAAGCAGCAGAAATCGTTGCGACTGCATAGTCGGCCAGTCGGGGACGACCGACACAACGACCACCCACGCGGCGGCGAGGAAGCGACGACCACAAGAGGAAGCACGCAGCGACGACGTTTCTGTCAGAGACAATGGGCGATAGTCGTCGGTGGTTGTGGCAGAGGAAGCGGCGACTGCCAGACGGCGACATTTTGATGGAGAGGGTTGCGCTGTCCGCGGTTTGTGGAAAAGCGGAAGAGATAACGCCAAAATTGATGTATTTCCCGCTCCTCAGGTTGTTCAATGGTGCTTACATATTTTAATTTTCAGTTGGACAGAAATTAAAATATCTAATATTTTATTTATTTATGTATAATGTATCTTCAGTACACAAATAATATACTTTTATGTTCGTTCACAATTTGAATGGTGAACATTCAGTATGTAAATTGTGATGGGTCCATGGTATAACTATTGTTATCTCATAATCTAATTTGAATGACACTCTTAAAATAGCTTTTAAAAACCCTTAATATATTTGAACAATAGTTTTTTTTTTTAAAACAATAGTTTAATTTATATACTTACAAATTTAAATTTATGTATATACTACTCAAAAAAAAGTTCATATATATATAATTAATCGATTATGAACTTATTATAAAGGTGAATGTTGACCAAACAGAAGGAAATGAAAAATTAAATAACAATACTAATTTAAACAAAACAACGTCATTTCGAAACATGATTCATAATACAAGGCGAATCCTGGTCTATGATATAATTTGCGTCTTTCGGTTGTTAAAGAATGAAATTGACTTGAAATACCTATATTTCTTTAATTGGATGCAAAAAGCTTGCAAAATAACATAATATGTAGCCTCATCCTCAATCAGCAAAGCACAAAATCTACTTGCCAGGAATCTCATAATTGTACTATTTGGGAAAATAATAATACGGCATACCAGACCTTCCTAATTGGAAAGGAAAAACTAAATTGAAGAAATGAAACTAGTTCAAAGCACTGCAGACCTTCCTAATGATCCCATTTTGACCTGTGAGCGGCTGAATTTCAGACATTTTAATCATTGCTGACGCGAAATCTGCTTGGAATGCTTGAGGACTCTTGGCGTACTCTGAAACAATACTGTCAGTTGCTCCACCGCTGAATAGAACTTGATCCGATTGAAGTAGACCTTTCTTTTGCAATAGGTTCTTATAGTAGTTGTTATCAAATGAATTCGGTGTCACCAAATCAAGGGGTGCCAAATTTCCATGTCCAGTGTCTTTTGGACAATTCCGTCTTCTAGTGTTAGCAAAACCGGCATCAATGTCAGTACGGTTGCCATATATTCTATCGCGAAATAGGAAGCATTGAGCTTGGCCGAGAGTATGTGCACCAGACAAGGCAACCATGTCTCTTGTATTAAGGCCTTTGCTTGCAAAGTTGGATATAAGTCTATCCAGATTGTCAAAAGGGCTAGGGAGATCTATGATATGACTAGCCATGGTAGAATCTCTTCTTCCCAGCTTCACTGTCCAAGACGGACCTCCCACAGAAACAGTCGCATCACGTGCAGCCACAGACAATACATCAGCACAAGATACAATACCGGGACAAGCTTTCTCTAGCTCGCCCTTTGCAGCCTCTATCACATCATAACCCCTAACAGAGCCAAGGTTGGGCAACGCTGCCTTTTCGCTCTTAATGGTCGGTGACTCGTCCAATAAGATGGAAGCATCGCAACCCTGGACAAAGCAGTCGTGGAAATGGAGACGAACCAAGGAAGCAGCCATGCGACGCTCAGTGGACACGGCTTGCCTTACGGCAGTGCGAATGATGTTAAGAGCATTAGGGCATGTGTTGTCGTAAAATGTAGGGGACAACTGGGCTTGGCATTGCGAGAAGAAGGGGAGTAGCAGAAGCAAACATGATAAAGCTGCAATGAATGGCGTAGTATGAGAAGCCATATATAGAGAAATGGCGCAAGGTTTTGGTTAGTTGCAGAAGGAAAAATGAAGGGATTGTAGCTAGCTCTGAATGGGAAAGTGGGAAGATTATTAATATTGAATAATTTGCAAGGGATTGTAGCTAGCTCTGAATGGGAAAGTGGGAAGATTATTAATATTGAATAATTTGACTATGCAAAGTACATATAAGGATTATTTATAGGATACAAATAATCCTACTCAGATAAGGAATTAGGTATACATAGTCCTAGTCATATAAGGATTGATAACGATATAATAATAATACATTATTATTATTATTATTATTATTATATTTATTTAGTTTTATTGACTCTGTTAAAATATAATATCTGTTCATGCATATTTTCTCAACCCCACACTGGGATTCAAACATTATTATTATTATATTAATCCTTCAAAAATTCTTTTTCATTAAAATTTTTACCTATTACTCTGTATTTTAATTAAACGACACTTATAAGTCATGAATATTATTATATAAAATAAGAAATTAACTATTGAAGTAATCAAATTAACTCATGAACATGACAAAAAGTGAAATTTTCTATTTATTTATATAAATAATATAATATATAAAAGTGAAACCATTATTTTATTTACAAAAATATAGCAACCCCTTTCTATTTATGGTAATCAGAACTCTTACTATTCAGTATTAGTCAAACTCAAATAGATATTCTCAAAGTACACTACAAATTTGAGTAGAATAAAGAACTAAGCTTAGTAAACTTTGATAATGTTTTGTTATTGATGGTTGAAATGTTAATTGGTATGTGATAAATGATTCTCAAAGTTTGAATACAAACTAAAACATAGAAGTTCATGAGGAGAAGCAAAAACCTTCATTTGCTGCTTCTCTGCAGTGCAGAGGTATCACAAATAGGACAACAGGAATTGTCAAAAACAAGAGAGTAGAAACATGCAATCTCAGTGTATACTATCAGACTGTTTTTGTAAGTGCAGGCAGTGACTTGAGAAGCGATGGAGATGGGCGCCTCACGGTGTGGTTGAGCAGAATCATCAGTGTTAAAAGCGTTAGAGCTCCGGCCTGATGAGCAGTTCCTAGTGAAACAGGCACATACGAAAGAAGCGTTGAAATGCCCAATGTAACCTGGAAAATAAATTATTAGAGTCAGATTACAGCTCGGGTATCGATTAAGAGAAACAAAAACAAAGCCCTGTTTGGTAAATGGCTGTTAACTGATTTTGTTAGCTGATTGGGTTAGAAGGTATAATTAATTGATAATATTAGCTGATTGTAGAAAAGTGTTTGGTAAATTAGCTGTTAGCTGATAGCTGTTTGGTATAATTTCTTTTCTCAAAAGGCTAATTGAAAAAGCTGCTTCGAGTAGCCTTTTGAAATTTAGTATTTTGGAGTTACAAAAAGCTTATTAACCAAACACTTATATTAATTTTTTAACCAAGTCAAACAACTAATAATAGTCAAATAGACCAAAATTGGCTGATAGGCCAATATTTACCAAACAGGGCCAAGAAGGAATCAACTTCGGGTACTTGAGCAAAGATATTCTCGAGCTTGTAATTTACCTGTAGAGCAGCCATACCCACAGTGCTTCCAATCAAAGACCGTATTGCAGGGTGAAGATCTAGTTTCCTTGTAGCCCACCATAAGCCACTAATGGAAGCTAATGTTGCAGTGGCAAGTATTCGATGATCAAGCTGCAGACCACAATCCCATACAATGGAATTCAACATCAGGAACATATGTTAAACAACTTAGTATATATACAATAAAAATAAAAGCATACCGTCAATTCAATCCACAAAACAAATATTTCAGTTATCAATTCAATATATATGGAGTATCTAGCTTGATTAATGTTTTTCTGGGTTTCTGAAGATGAGTTCTGGATAAATGAACTTTCTTGGAGCATTTATTGCATACTTTATATAGTTTATTCCAATTTCAAGAATTTTTATTTTTTATTTTTAAATCTGAACTTCTGCAACAATTCAATTTGGTCCATGCTGTTCAAAATTTCTATGCTAACAGGTTGCAAAAATGTTAGCAGGAAATTGAGCACGAGAAATTTAGCCCTTTCATGCTGAAAGGTTTAGGTCCATATAACTAGGGCAACACAGGGAATAAGGTTTAGAAAAATTATAAAATAATGTGCAAAATCATAAAATAATTACCTGGACTGTTGCAGTATTTTCAAAAAAGTTGCGAATGAGAGGCTTCATACTGAAAACATCATCTGGAATCCAAGTATCTCCCATTTTTGGAAAAGTATTAAATGCATGGCCCTGAAAAATTCCCAGCCAAAAAATTAATATTTCCCTCAAGGGCACTTTAGTTAAGAAAAGAAAAAGGAAAAGATATAAATGAAAAATGATTTGCCTCGGAGGAAAATAGCGCATCACTTTCTTTTTTCTTTTGGATAATTCATTTTAATGTTTTAAGAATGTGCAAGGGTAATCCAAAGAAATGAAGAAGAGTATTGTTTACATACAGCATCATTTCCAGCAACAAATGCTCCTGATATAGCTGTAATTCCAACAAGGATGCCAACAGGAAGTGCAAGTCGCTTTACTTTTGCTGCCCCGTGAACCCAAGCAAGAGATTCAGCGGGAGGTTCAGGCATAACAACAGAGAGACCAGTCCAAAAGAGGCCGCAATAAATGGCAAAGGCAGAAGTAAGATGAGCTGCAAGGCGGTAAGGGCTCACTCTTGGTATGACATACTCAGATGGTGGCTCCTGTAAACAAAATATTCTACAAAATTTAAGAAGATATAACATCTGATTTCGTCCATAGCAATTGTAAACGGTAAATAGTAAACAAAATGTTTTGTACCTCCAAACCACTTTTAACCATCCACCAGCCTATAAGTCCTTGTCCAGCACCAAGGGCAAATAGGCCAGAGAGTCGAAGCCCTAATCGAACAGTAATATATCCCTTGCGAAGGAAGTATGAGAAAGGAAGTGCAAACATTATACCTAACGCCCTTCCCCACATTCGATGTGCATATTCCATCCAATATATGAACTTGAAATCTTCAATTGTCATCCCCCTGTTCACACTGTGTGGGAGTCAAAAATTGACATTAAAATCCCAGTCAATTCAACTAGTATTTCCAAATTAAGACAATAGCAATTTTAAGTGACTGCGACAGTGGTCATCCAGAAGATAATGCTGGTAGCAACAATAAAAATAAAAATAAGAATACAAAGAATCCATATTACACAGTGAATGGGGGTTCTAAAGCAACACCAATTTAGGCTTAGCTACTGCACTCATACTCATTTTTTACGAGTTAATACCCAATTTAGTCCTCAACTATGGTAGTTTTTCTCGATTTATCCCTAAATGACTTTTTGTGCTTAATTGAATCTTGGACTTCGATGGTTTTACCTAATTACCTATTAGGATAGCTTGGTAATTTCTCCTCTATTAATACTTAGTTTAGTCATCGACTATTGTGGTTTTACCTAATTTAGTCCTCAACTATAGTGGTTTTTCTCGATTTAGTCCTTGATTCTAAGGATCAACAAAGACAGAGGACTCAATAAGGTAAAACCATCGAAGTCCAAGACCCAATTAAGCACAAAAAGTCATTTAAGACTAAATTGAGATAAACCATTATAGTCGAGGACTAAATTGGGTATTAATTTGTCAGGATAGACTTATAAAATGAACTTATGGCTTTTGAGAAGCTGCTTTGAGCTTATATCTATAAGCTATTTCAAGAAGTTTATCAAGCTAAAGCATAAAACAGCTTTCAGAAGTCTGTTGGCAGTTGTCAAACAAAGCATTTTCAGAAAGCCTAACATATGCTAACACCAAGAGCATAGATGTCTAGAAAGGAAAATCGCAAGGCTCTACAATAGTGTGATTTACATACAGGTATTTGAACTAACCGATTGTACTCGGGAGATTGCTTATATTTCTCGAATTCAACCGTCCATTCTTCATCAGATAGAGGAGGCAAGCCCCCCGTAAACTTCCAGTCAGTCATTGAGAGGCCAGAACGAGTGAGGCGTGTGACACCCCCAAGCACCACCATACTAAATACCCAAGCAGCTGAAGTAAAAAGCCATATCCCAATCATTTTCTGAGCACGTGGCCCCGCAGTTACAAGGAACTTCAATCCCTCCTTAGTTTCAGCAACAGTAGATGGTGCAGTGGAATAATGCCTAAATGGTGACCTGTAGCCCTAAACCGAAAAACACAGACACAAAACCCTGCATCATTGCAATCATAAGTCATAACCATAACATTTATCTCTTAGGATTCTTGATTCCAACAAAAACTGGATGATGAAACGTTATAGAGATTTTCTTAAAACCACTTGTAAATTTGTAATCGTGCACTCCAAGTCAACAAGCACTCTCATAATCATAAGCTTAAACTACAACAGAGAATTGCACAAAAGTGAGAAATTGAACCAGCAATGCAATAACCAAAAACCAAGAAAGTTACAATTTTTGCACATTTTCCATAGCCCCCGAGTACTACTGAGAAATCAAAAGATGAATAAAAGATTTTTCTTTAAAAAAAAAAAAAAAAAAAAAAAAAAAAAAACCTTGTGATTGAGCTGATGAAAGGATCTGAACCCATAATTGACAAAGCTTCGGGTAATTGAGCGCCTGCTTAAAGGAGCAAGCTTTGCTAAAGAAGATAAAAGCCTGTAGTGTTCGGAGGTTTGGCTCGAAATACCCGAGGTTTGATTCAACCACCCGCTCAGATTCGATGAAATCTTGGAGCCCAAGGCTTTATTTTGCCTCAGAATCAATAGCAAATTCCTCTCTCTCATTGCTTATCCCTCGTCTTCCCTGCCGGAATGCCGTTTAAGCCTCTGATATCTGGGGAGTGGGGTTTTAAGCTTAAGGCTGCTTGCTGGAGCTCGCTCGCTCGCTCAAGTCAAAATCCTCAGGGTTTAAGGGTAAACCGCCTGTTCATTCCAAACAAGATGCTCAGACTTATTTACACTTTTAGTCAATTAATTATACTTCTCAATTGTTGTAATTCTGATTAAACCTAATTATATATAAAAAGTAAAATCCTCATATTTTATTTTTCCACTCAAACTTTTGTATTCAATTAATTAAATATTTTATTGGTCAAATAATTAATAAAGCTTATTTGATAAGAAAATGTAAAATGAAATTAACTAATATCTATTAATTGGTACAAAAAATTAATAAAATTTAATTGGTAACAAAAATTTATTTCTAAAATTCTGAGAATAATTAAACCATTATAATTGTGAGAGTAATAGAAACAAATCCGGCTTAATTTTATTAAAAATAATTTAATAATTATTATTTACACCAATAATAATAATTCGAATACTTATCTATACTTCTATGTCTATACTACTACTAATAAAAATAAAATCATCCTTTGTAAATTCCTTCCCAAACAATAGTAAAGATAAAATGGAAAAGAAAAATTGATATTACTAATTGATTGAAAATATAAAAAAGATCATAATCTATACTATATATAAAAGTAAAATCCTCACATTTCATTTTTCCGGCCAAATTTTTGTAGTCATTAATTAAATATTTTATTGGTCAAATAATTAATACATCTTATTTGGTAAGAAAATGTAAAATGAAATTAACTAATATATATTAATTGGTAATATTGTTTCTATATTCACGTATCAATACTATTAATAAAAGTAAAATTCTCCCCTTCAATTTTCCCGCACAAACTAATATTATTAAGGGAAAATCACACTTTTGATCCCTCAATTGTATCCAGATATACAATGTAGCCCCTTGTTGCCAATTTTGCAAAATTGGTTCCTCACCTGTTTTAATTGTAGCCAATGTAACCCTACTGTCAAATTTCTCTCTAACTAGTGTTAAAACCATGGACAATTTGGTAATTTCACAACCCACTAAGTTTTTCAATTTCCTCCTTCCTCTCGCATTGGCTTTTCAGATTTGTCACTCACACTGGAATCCATGGTGACGGTAGCGCCACCGTGGTCGGGCGGTGGCTGGAATCTGCAAAATTTGGAAATTTTCCATAAATGAATCTAACGGTGCAAAGGCAACATAAGAGGTCCATATAGCTCCAAGAACGCTGGGGAATGAAAATGGCAAAATGTTCAAAATCAAGTGCGATCTGTCACAGAAATCATATCAATTTACGAAAACGGAGGTAAATATCAATTTACGTTCTAGAATTAATGAAATGAAGCAAGGGAAGCCAGTAGTGAAAATTTGAGAGACCAATAGGAAGAGATTAGCAGCAGACCCAGACACGCCTCCTACCAAAAAATCATCGCCAAAAGTGATAAGCATAGAATGCGAACGCGGGAAATGGACTTGAGAATCACCAGAATACACAAAACATCATGCGAACTTTCACCCCAGCATCATTGATTCCAGAAAACCCAGTCGAGCAACCAACCAAGCAATTTTGACCATATAGACCCAATCGAGCCACCACCTTTGCTAGCACCCAAATTCTGGACACCCAACATACAGAACCTTTCTCAATATTCTAATCCTTTATACTTACCTTTAAAAAATCAATAAATGCTCAAAATTCAATAGCCATGGCGATTTATAAGAATGGACAATAAGAACAAAGCTAGAAGATTGAAAAATACCTGTCTCCAACAGGCTTGGTGAAGATTTGAAGCATCGTTCCCTAGTTATCTCTATCCACTAAAATCTCTAATTCTTCACACTCTTTAATTTGTTCATCGTTCCGAACATCGCCAGCTCTGCTCTTTAAATTCTTATAGTACGTTGGCGACGGCATGAACTCGAAACCTCCGATTCCGCTCCTCTTTCTCATTTCTCGCAGTGTTTTGAAGATATCTTCGCTTGTAAGAGCTAAATGTTGGAGTCCTGGTCCTTCGTTGTGTGCTCCAGATGGTATGAATTTGGCTCTTCCTTTTCTTCCCATGAACCCGTTCGTTCAAGAGGAGAAGAACCGTCTCATCGTCGTAGCCAATGCGGGAAGAAGAAGGAAATTGGGGGTAAAACTTAGTGGTGTTGTGAAATTACCAAATTGCCCATGGCTTTAACACTAGTTAGTGAGAAATCTGACCGCATGGTTACATGGGCTAAAATTGAAACAGTTGAGGGAATAATTTTGCAAAATTGGCAACGAGAGACTACATTGCATATCTGGGTACAGTTGATGGACTAAAAGTGCGATTTTCCCTATTATTAATTAATTGGTAACAAAATTTTATTTCTCAAATTCTGAGAAGAATTAAACCATTATAATTGTGAGAATAATGGAAACAAATTATGCATATAAGAAAAAAATAATTTATTAATTATTATTTACACCAATAATAATAATTCAAATACTTATATATACATCTATATCTTAACTACTATTAATAAAAATAAAATTATCCTTTATGAAATTCTCGCTCAAACAATAGTAAAGATAAAATGGAAAAGAAAAATTGATATTACTAATTGATTAAAAATATAAAAAGATCCTAATCTATATTATCTATACTATATATAAAAGTAAAATCCTCATATTTCATTTTCCCAGCCAAACTTTTGTAGTCAATTAATTAAATATTTTAGGAATAAGGGTCAAATAGGTCATCCAACTACACAAAAAAAATGCAATTAGGCCACTGAAATTAAAAAAAACTACAATTAGGTCCCTGAACAACACAAATTGTTGCAATTTTACCAAAAATGACATGTTTACCTGTTTAGAAACTTACGTGCCGGTTTCTAAATTTTAAAATATTTATTTTACTTTTACTTTAATAATTTTAAATTTAAAAAAAATAAAAAAAATATCTATTAATTGGTAATATTGTTTCTATATTCACGTATCAATACTATATGAATACAAGTAAAATCCTCCCTTTCAACTTTTCCGCACAAACTAGTATTACTAATTAATTGGTAAAAAATTAATAAAGTTTAACTGGTAACAAAATTTTATTTCCCAAGTTATGAGAATAATTAAACCATTATAATTGTTAGAATAATGAAAACAAGTTCTGCATAATTTTATAAGGAAAAAAAATTTATTAATTATTATTATACCAATAATAATAATTTGAATACTTATCTATACTACTATTAATAAAAATAAAATCATCATTTGTGAAATTTTAGTCCAAACAATAATAAAGATAAAATGGAAAATAAAACTGATTTTACTAATTGATTGAAAATATAAAAAGATCCTAATGAAAAAGGAATGGAAATTATGCAAATTAGAAAAGGAAAATGATATTACTAATTGACTGAAAATTATTTTAAAACTTAAAAAAAATTAATTACACTTTCCTTTTTGAAAACTTTAAAAAAATTAATTAAACATGGGTTATTAGATTTTTTATAATAATTAAAATTAATTCATTTAAATACGGAGGAGGAAGAAAAAACTAAACGCGATATGGTGAAAATGAATATACTTAAGGTATAAAAATATAATTGCACATATATTAGTGTAATTGAGTAATAATAATTGTCTAATAATTATTATGGTAATGAAGCTAAGCATTTGTCGTTGAATTTATTTTTATAATAGTTATAATTAAATTATTTCTCATTTTTTCATATTTATTTTAGTAATAATATAATTACATAAGTCATATTACATATCGATCTTTTAAAGTTAATTGTAGACAAACAAGTCATATATTATTCAATTAATTGAGTAATACTTTTGCACTAATATTATAATCAAATAAATGTACACGTTCAATATTAGAATTTTTTAGAATTTCATCTTTATTTTTATTATCTAAATATATAATAAAAAATTTATCTGTGCATCGTACGAGTAATTGGACAATTATTTGCTCTAATTCAAGCAAGGAAAACATCAGAAAACATAATCGATACAACCAATTTCATCAATTGCGCTATATAATATTCGATGTTATAATTTATATAATTGTATATCGATCCAAATATTCTTAGAATATTATAACAAATCCATTTCGTGTAACGCATGAGAAAAAATACTCATTTTTTAAATAAATACTCCGTACTAAATTTAAGGGATTAGATTAAGTATATTCACAATTAAAAATATTAAGTTTACAATACAATAAATAATTAAGAATAACATGAATCAACTGAAATTAAAAATAAATAATTAAATTCTATAGTGATCAACAATTGAAAAATTAAAAGTGTGATTTATTCAAATATAAAATATCAAATGACACTTGTATTATCATCTTAGAATGACTTACTTCTTATTTTATTTTATTGGCCAAAATTGGCCCTAGTAACATAGTTTGCTTATCAGTCAATTTTAGTGTATTTGGTCACTATTAACTGTTTGACTTGGTTAAACAGTTAATATAAATGTTTGATTAATTAATTTTTTGTAAATGTTTTTTTGAATACTACTAACTCTATTACAATGCAGTATCTATTTTTTATAAATGTTTATTGCTCCAAAATGTTAAAATTCAAAAAGCTACTCAAATAAGTTTTTTGAGAAAAGTCATTTTACACGTAATCAAATATCTCAACTATCAACTAATTTACCAAACATATTTTTACAATAAGCTAATGCTATCATCCAGTCAAACCCATTTGTTAGCTAATTGAGTTAGTAGATTTGACTAGTTAATACTTAATAGCATTTTCTAATTTTAGAAAAATGTTTGGTAAATTAGCTGTTAGTTGATAGTTGATTACATGCAAAGTAATTTTCTCAAAAAGTTTATTGAAAAAACTATTTTGAGCAATTTTTAAAATTTTAGCGTTTTGGAGCAATAAGTTAGCATTGTTACAAAAAGCTAATTAATTAAACATTATATTGACTGTTTAACCAAGTCAAACAACTAATAATGGTCAAATAAGACAAAATTGCTCAAAGTAAAATTTTCAATCAACTTTTTGAGAAAATCATTTTGCATGTAACCAGCTATCACCATATTGACTGTTTAACCAAGTCAAACAACTAATAGTGGTCAAATAAAATAAAATAAACTTTAATTACCAATTAAATAATCTATTAAAATATATTTTTTGAGTACTACTGACTCTATCATAGATACTGAGGCTCGAACCCACTCCCATCATTCATGTGGGAGTGTTAATCGGGACATCAGATGCCACTTGACCACAAGATCTTTGGCAAATAATTTATTCAAATATATTCATATTTTATTTTATCATTATATCTTATTATTTTATCGTGTCACATTAAAATATTAGAAGAAGGAAAAAAAAAAACTTTTCATACACATATGTGAGTCAAGTTTACTACATTTTGCAGAGCTTAACACCCCACACCACCCCCCCCCTCCTTAAATGTTTACATGTTGGATGTTAAAACAGAGATACTAAAATTTGGGTTAGAAATAACGTTTATGTAGATGGATTGTATAATGAAAACAGGCAAATTAATATACTAAATGTACATTATTTATGTACTGAATGTATATTATTTGATACTCCGTAGTATATAAAATAATGCACTTTCAGTACTTAAATAATATATTTTCAAATAATGTACTTTACGTACATAAATAATGTACTTTTAGTATATTAAATTGGCGGAAATATTAAAAATATAAGTAGGGATGGAATAAGCCAAGGTTTAAAA
>NC_044920.1:4954118-4969632 GCF_003576645.1 Ipomoea triloba | reverse complement strand
TTTTAAACCTTGGCTTATTCCATCCCTACTTATATTTTTAATATTTCCGCCAATTTAATATACTAAAAGTACATTATTTATGTACGTAAAGTACATTATTTGAAAATATATTATTTAAGTACTGAAAGTGCATTATTTTATATACTACGGAGTATCAAATAATATACATTCAGTACATAAATAATGTACATTTAGTATATTAATTTGCCTGTTTTCATTATACAATCCATCTACATAAACGTTATTTCTAACCCAAATTTTAGTATCTCTGTTTTAACATCCAACATGTAAACATTTAAGGAGGGGGGGGGTGGTGTGGGGTGTTAAGCTCTTTTAAACCTTGGCTTATTTCCATCCCTACTTATATTTTTAATATTTCCGCCAATTTAATATACTAAAAGTACATTATTTATGTACGTAAAGTACATTATTTGAAAATATATTATTTAAGTACTGAAAGTGCATTATTTTATATACTACGGAGTATCAAATAATATACATTCAGTACATAAATAATGTACATTTAGTATATTAATTTGCCTGTTTTCATTATACAATCCATCTACATAAACGTTATTTCTAACCCAAATTTTAGTATCTCTGTTTTAACATCCAACATGTAAACATTTAAGGAGGGGGGGGGTGGTGTGGGGTGTTAAGCTCAAGCTAAGCATTTGTCGTTGAATTTATTTTTATAATAGTTATAATTAAATTATTTCTCATTTTTTCATATTTATTTTAGTAATAATATAATTACATAAGTCATATTACATATCGATCTTTTAAAGTTAATTGTAGACAAACAAGTCATATATTATTCAATTAATTGAGTAATACTTTTGCACTAATATTATAATCAAATAAATGTACACGTTCAATATTAGAATTTTTTAGAATTTCATCTTTATTTTTATTATCTAAATATATAATAAAAAATTTATCTGTGCATCGTACGAGTAATTGGACAATTATTTGCTCTAATTCAAGCAAGGAAAACATCAGAAAACATAATCGATACAACCAATTTCATCAATTGCGCTATATAATATTCGATGTTATAATTTATATAATTGTATATCGATCCAAATATTCTTAGAATATTATAACAAATCCATTTCGTGTAACGCATGAGAAAAAATACTCATTTTTTAAATAAATACTCCGTACTAAATTTAAGGGATTAGATTAAGTATATTCACAATTAAAAATATTAAGTTTACAATACAATAAATAATTAAGAATAACATGAATCAACTGAAATTAAAAATAAATAATTAAATTCTATAGTGATCAACAATTGAAAAATTAAAAGTGTGATTTATTCAAATATAAAATATCAAATGACACTTGTATTATCATCTTAGAATGACTTACTTCTTATTTTATTTTATTGGCCAAAATTGGCCCTAGTAACATAGTTTGCTTATCAGTCAATTTTAGTGTATTTGGTCACTATTAACTGTTTGACTTGGTTAAACAGTTAATATAAATGTTTGATTAATTAATTTTTTGTAAATGTTTTTTTGAATACTACTAACTCTATTACAATGCAGTATCTATTTTTTATAAATGTTTATTGCTCCAAAATGTTAAAATTCAAAAAGCTACTCAAATAAGTTTTTTGAGAAAAGTCATTTTACACGTAATCAAATATCTCAACTATCAACTAATTTACCAAACATATTTTTACAATAAGCTAATGCTATCATCCAGTCAAACCCATTTGTTAGCTAATTGAGTTAGTAGATTTGACTAGTTAATACTTAATAGCATTTTCTAATTTTAGAAAAATGTTTGGTAAATTAGCTGTTAGTTGATAGTTGATTACATGCAAAGTAATTTTCTCAAAAAGTTTATTGAAAAAACTATTTTGAGCAATTTTTAAAATTTTAGCGTTTTGGAGCAATAAGTTAGCATTGTTACAAAAAGCTAATTAATTAAACATTATATTGACTGTTTAACCAAGTCAAACAACTAATAATGGTCAAATAAGACAAAATTGCTCAAAGTAAAATTTTCAATCAACTTTTTGAGAAAATCATTTTGCATGTAACCAGCTATCACCATATTGACTGTTTAACCAAGTCAAACAACTAATAGTGGTCAAATAAAATAAAATAAACTTTAATTACCAATTAAATAATCTATTAAAATATATTTTTTGAGTACTACTGACTCTATCATAGATACTGAGGCTCGAACCCACTCCCATCATTCATGTGGGAGTGTTAATCGGGACATCAGATGCCACTTGACCACAAGATCTTTGGCAAATAATTTATTCAAATATATTCATATTTTATTTTATCATTATATCTTATTATTTTATCGTGTCACATTAAAATATTAGAAGAAGGAAAAAAAAAAACTTTTCATACACATATGTGAGTCAAGTCTTTCCCCAACCATTAAAGGAAAGACTCGACGAAGGGAGGGAGATGCGGCGGGGGAAGGAAAACGCTTTCGGAGATCGAGATTTGTTTTTCATCGAAAACGAAGAAGGCGGCGAGGATGGCCTACGGTGCGTCTTATCTGAAGGGAACACGCTTTTTTGACCGCCGTGGTATGATTGCCGGGCCCTCTCCTCGTTCCGCCCGCTGGCCTATTGGGATAGCAGCCTTCGGGCTTTGCCTGCCTCCAGCTCGGCCCGGGAAAGCGCTGGCAACAACAGAAAGGAAGGGGTCCATGCAGCTGCTGCGTCCGCCCCCTTCTTAGTCAATGGGGCACAGCGGGTTCGGCATCTACTACAAAAGAGAGAATCCACTTCAGATAACCACGCCTCTGCTAGGCAGCGTGTGGAATGGCCGAGAGCGGACCTTTTTGGATATATAATCCAAGTCGAGAGTAGAGTTACGGGAACAGCCGTCTGATGGAAAACAACTTTCACGTTCGGTTCAGAGAGCACTTTTTTCGTTGATAATTCCTCGTTCCCTTTCGTGTGAATTCCCCAGCGACGAATTCAAAACTTGTGGGGCCCTATCTATTCCATCTCTCGAGCCCCGAAGAAAACCCCCTCCCCTTCGGACTCCATATCCCTTTTGACTCTATATATGTGGGCACCTGATATCTATGAGGGTTCACCCACCCCGGTTACAGCATTCCTTTCTATTGCGCCTAAAATCTCTATTTCTGCTAATATTTCACGTGTTTCTATTTATGGTTCTTATGGAGCTACATTGCAACAAATCTTCTTTTTCTGCAGCATTGCTTCTATGATCTTAGGAGCACTGGCCGCCATGGCCCAAACGAAAGTCAAAAGACTTCTAGCTCATAGTTCAATTGGACATGTAGGTTATATTCGTACTGGTTTCTCATGTGGAACCATAGAAGGAATTCAATCACTACTAATTGGTATCTTTATTTATGCATCAATGACGATAGATGCATTCGCCATAGTTTTAGCATTACGCCAAACCCGTGTCAAATATATAGCTGATTTGGGCGCTCTAGCCAAAACGAATCCTATTTTGGCAATTACCTTCTCCATTACTATGTTCTCATACGCAGGAATACCCCCGTTAGCCGGCTTTTGTAGCAAATTCTATTTGTTCTTCGCCGCTTTGGGTTGTGGGGCTTACTTCCTAGCCCCAGTGGGAGTAGTGACTAGCGTTATAGGTCGTTGGGCGGCCGGAAGGTTTCCACGAGTAAGTAAGTTTGGGGGACCGAAGGCAGTTCTCCGTGCACCGGACACGTAGCTTACCGAATCAGTTGCGACACGGATGGGAATGCATGCTACGAAAGATAGGGTCGAGTCTGATACAGAAACCGTCTACTCAATATCCTTGTACGAGTCCACAATCACTACACGAGATGAACCTTAGTTTGGTGAATTGAAGTTGGCCTTAGGTGTAATGACTCCCAGTTACTCCGCGCGATCGTATACTGAGGTGCTCCCCGCCGGTTGTTGGAACGACGCGAGCCGGGCCGGGTCTCGATTCAGAAAGATGAAGGGCCCAAAAGTCTAAATAGGGGGTTACAAATTCCCCATCTCATTGGGGGCGGAAAACGAATCGACATCTCGATGTGATACAGCCCTTTCTATTTTAGTTGGGAAAGAACGGCGAAGTCCATCCGAACCGTCCAATGAAGAATAAGAGGAGAGCAAAGCGAAAGCGCCAATGGCGCGCGAAGCGCATGCGGAACGGGCACGGAGAAAAAGAAGTGTGGAGGAGAAGCAGCCGAGCTCATTCCCTTCGCTTCCTGGGTCAAAAGCTGTCTTTCCTGGCCAAATAAAGGATTTGGGGCTTCTTGCTAGGCTACTTTACTATAAATATCCATTTTTTTTAGTAATATATGAATAGAAAGATAGATCCATCCATCTATGCTATCTGATTTCTATTTTTATATCTAAAAAGAATCGATTTCATTCAACGTTTGATTCAAGGAACTGCGCTTAACCCCCCCCCCCCCCCCCCCCCCCTCCTTAAATGTTTACATGTTGGATGTTAAAACAGAGATACTAAAATTTGGGTTAGAAATAACGTTTATGTAGATGGATTGTATAATGAAAACAGGCAAATTAATATACTAAATGTACATTATTTATGTACTGAATGTATATTATTTGATACTCCGTAGTATATAAAATAATGCACTTTCAGTACTTAAATAATATATTTTCAAATAATGTACTTTACGTACATAAATAATGTACTTTTAGTATATTAAATTGGCGGAAATATTAAAAATATAAGTAGGGATGGAAATAAGCCAAGGTTTAAAAAATTATGTCTGGACCTGTTACAAAAATTTAAGGCCTGGGTCGGAGACTGTGCCTGTATGTAGGTTTTTCTCTTAGACTCAAGCTTGAACCTACAATTGGTCTGATTTGGGTTTAAGCCTTTTTTTTTAAAAAAAACATGTTTAATATGTAGGTCATTAAAAATGATTCAAATTAAGTTTTGCTTTGAGCCTATTTAATTATTTAAAGACTACATAATAAGTTTTTTTAAAAACTTTAATAAGTATTTTTAAAAATAATTTAAGAAATGTACCTAATACAAACTAATATATAACTATATAAGTATATCACTACAATACAAACATAATAGCTTTAAAACATAAAATAAAATAAAACAAATCATGACTTCAGCATGCTCACTAGCTTGTTTAGGAATAAATTCAATTGTATTATTGTTTGTCATCATATATAATATCATAAATAGTTAACAATCAACTCACATAATTAAGTCACGACACTTCATTAAATATTATAATAGTAAGAACAATTAATAAACAATTAAACAATAATAACAGTTATAGCAGGATTAGCAGTAATATGATAATTATATATACTTGGAGTTATATTGTAAATATAAAAATTATATTATGTATAAAATAGAGTATATTTTACTGTGGGTTATTACTCATTTTTATATCCAGTTGTGGATTTCCTATCACTTGGTGACCCATCCCAATCAGCGTCGGAAAATGTTTCAACACTTACATGCACATGATTGGCATATAAGATCCCTTTCCCAAGAGCACCCTTCCAATACTTTACGACCCAAACTACAGCTTCCCAATGAAGTTTAGTAGGGGACGCCATGAACTGACTCACCACACTTACTGGAAAGGCAATATCAGGACGAGTGATAGTAAGATAGTTCAACTTACCAACCGATCTCCTATACCTCTCTAGGTCTTCAAGAAGCTCCCCCTCACCCGCTACAAATGTAACACTCTGGTCCATAAGAGTCTCACAGGGCTTGGACCCTAAGATCCCTGAGTCTTCAAGTAAATATAGCACATATTTCCGTTGTGACAAAATATACCTCTCTTAGAACGAACTACTTCAATCCCAAGAAAGTACTTCAACATCCCCGAATCTTTCGTATGGAATTTCTCTTTAAGAAAAGACTTGGGCGCATCAACTCCTCTTGCATCATCACCTATTATCACTATATCATCAACTTAGACAATTAAAAAAATACTGCTATGGTTAGAGTGTTTGTAAAACAAAGTATGGCCATAGGCACTACGGCGCATACCAAACTCAGTGATTACACCACTGAACCTCCCAAACCACACTCTTGGAGACGACTTTAACCCATACAATGATTTCCTCAGCTTACAAACCTTCCCGTTCTACCCTTGAGCAACAAACCCAGGTGGTTTCTCCATATAGACTTCTTCAACCAAATCACCATGTAAAAAAGCATTCTTAACATCTAACTGATACAACGGCCAACCGTTAACAACAGTAAGAGAAATAAAAATTCGCGAGGTTAACTTAGCAACCGGAGAGAAAGTTTCTGTGTAATCAACCCCATAAGTCTGTGCATACCCCTTAACCACCAGACGCACTTTAAGTCGAGCTACCGAACCATCGGGGTTTGTCTTGACAACATAAACCCATTTACAACCAATCGCATCTTTCCTGGCTGGGAGATGAACAAGATCCCAAGTATGATTATGTTCTAGGGCTACCATTTCCTCTTCAATAGCGGATCTCCACCCATCATGAGACATTGCCTGGCACAACGTTTTAGGAACAAACACTAGAATCTAGCTGGGATATAAAGGTACGGGAAGACTCTGACAAATGACCATAGAAAACGAATGAAGAAATGGGATGGCAACAAGCACGTTTACCTTTTCATAGGGCAATCGGGAGATTAAGATCATTTGACAGAGGTTGTGGTATGGGAGGAGGATTTACTCGTGCAACCATCGACACGACTACATCTCTGGGCCGTTGAGAATACACTTGCGTAACATGCGGTATTACTCTAGAATAGACTCCATTGTAGGAACGGGAACAGTGATAGTATACGCAAGAAAATCATCTTCTAACACTAGGGACCTACTCTTGGTAATACTGTCAGAAAACACAATGTCCTCAAAGAATGTGACATAAGTGGAAACCAAATACCTACCCACATCAGGAGAGTAACACCTATACCCTTTTTGAGTCCGAGAATACCCCAAAAAGGCACAAGTAAGTGATTTAGGATCAAGCTTTCTCCTTAGTGGACGAACATCCTACACAAAACATGTACTTCCAAAAACTTTGGGGGATAAGGAAAACAAAGACTTGGACGGATACATGATTGAATATGGGACTTGACCTTGGAGTATGGAAGAAGGCATCTTGTTAATGTAGAAACAAGCAGTGTGAATAGCATATGTCCAAAACACTTTAGGTACTTTCATTTGAAACAAAAGAGCTCGAGAAATTTCCAACAAATGGTGGTTCTTTTTCTTTGCAATACCATTTTGTTGGGGTGTGTAACTATATGAGGTTTGATGTATAATACTATTTTGATTCATAAAGCTGGAAAAAGACTTTAGGAGGTATTCTTGGGCATTGTCACTTCTCAAACACTGTATATTTTTATTAAATTGAGTTCTAATCTCAACACACAAATTTTGAAAGATATCAAACAATTCATCCCTAGATTTCATGCGATACAACCAAGTACATCTAGAGAAATCATCAACAAAAGTTACAAAATACTTGAAACCACTTTTGGACGTGACCCGACATGACCCCACACATCATAATGAACTAATTCAAATAAGGAGTCTACTCTATTATTTACATGAGGAATATAGGGGATACGACGATGTTTTGCAAACTCACATGACTCACATTACAAAACAGTCATAGACTCTAAACCATGACACATCTTCTTCTTTAATGTTGATAGAGACGGATGACTATACAGATAGTGCAGCTGAAAGGGGGAAACAACGCTCGCAAAACCTGTAGGTTTATTCTCAAGTGACGTAGATTGCTTTAAGACATACAAGCTGCCAACTTCCTTCCCCTCACCAATAATCCTCCTCATCAAAAGATCCTAGAATAGACAATAGCCAGGAAAGAACATAACAAAATAATTCAAGTCACGAGTAATTTGGCTAATAGAAAACAAACTGAAAGGAAACTTTGGGAGATATAACACAGAAGTAAGGGGTAACGAAGGAGTTGCAGTAGTACTACCCTTATCCAAGACAGTGGTTGCAGACCCATTTACTAGAGTAACGGTATAACCAGAAGTGATGGGTAGATAACTAGATATATAGAAAGAATACTAGAATTACCTGTCATATGCTCAGAAACTCCTGAGTCAATGATCCATTGTCGAGATGTAGAAGAAACACAAGCAACTACATTACTTGTTTGGACAAACGTTGCGGAGGAAGCCACTTCAGTAGATGGAGACTACGAGGAAGAGGAAATCTTTATTTGGTTGAACTTAGCAAACTCTTCATCTGTCAATACTACCACATGACCTTCTGACGTGGAAGCAGTACTAGCAATCATTTGTTGTCTTGGTGGCTTAGGACACTGATTTCGAAAGTGTCTCAAATCTCCACTGTTAAAACAAACCCGTGGGCCTCCACATCTTCGGTAACAATTATTACCTCCTCTTCGGCCATACCTCTCACTAGGTAGAAATGATAATACTTAAACTTGTAATTGTGTGTATTCTATTAAGAGATTATGTGTATTCTACTATACAATTCTATGCATTATGAATTTCAGTTCCATACCTCTCAATAAAAAGAAATGATAATACTTTGATTTGTGATTATGTGTATTCTATTAATAGTTTATGTGTATTATGTACATTATATTCTTTTAATAATATTTTGTATCTACATCCTTAAAGTTTAATATCTATAGTTCTCAAAACTAATTAAACACTACTATAACTATATTCTACAGTTGACTGCCTTTGGTAAGTACCTCCAAATGAAGAAGAATCCCCTTGCTAGGAAGGTGAAAGATATGCTAGTGGAATATATGGATATGCCATGGAAAGACAAAGAGAATGTAACATATTGCGGCATATACTCCATAAGGAATATGGAGACTTACAAAGGGACAACATTAGAAAATTGGAGTCATAGATTCATAGGAGGTCCGGAGGATTTAAGTACACAAATATTCAACTTTGTTCCATATTACAGATTTAACCTCTCATTTCTAATTAATTTTACATTATGTTGTTTGTAGATTGAATTCATTGCATCACTACTAGTAAATATGCGACCAATGTCATTACGTGGCCAATGAATACACAATTGGCAAAAGTTACCACAGCAGCAAAGAAGAAATATCAGAAAGCAAACTGAAACTTTTTCTGATGAACAATGATAAATTCTGTTATATTTTTCACTGAATAACAATTATGTACATAGATGTAAATTTATTTGACTGATAATGCAAAATCTTTTTGTCTCATGTTATATTATATGGTGACATATCAATTAAATTTATGTACATTATAGCTACTACTTTTGTGCATTATGGGTTATAATTCTATGTATTATGAAGTCAAAATCTGTGTATTGCATTTTATAATTCTGTACATAGTGCAAAATGATACTACCTCCGTCCCATTTTGGTTGTCTGATTCGTTTAACGAGGCTTAACTAAAGTTATTTTTAATTCAATTTTTCATAATATTAAGTTTAGCATTAATATATAAAATTTATATATTTAAAAACTACATTAAAAGTACTATTAAACACAAAAAATTAAATTTAAAAATAATAAAAAATTACTAAAGAAAATAAACAATGAAAAAAGAGTTGGTTTGACCAATGAATAGTAAATAGGACATGTAAAATGACACAGATGGAGTAATAAAGCCAAATGGTTTCTATTTCTGAGCATGTTATGTATAAGAGCATCACTATCAGCACATATTTCTAGGTTATTAGTACAGTGGTAGGTGACATAGTGGAGAGAGAGCGGAATTGAGAAATTTGGGTTCATTCTGCAAGTTAGGTTTTTCGAACAGTAACAAAAAAAAAAAAAAAAAAAAAGAAAACTCCATGTGTTGTGCGCGTATCGTGCACAGTACAGGCACCCAGCGGGCGCGTACACTGCGCTTCAGGCGTGCCTCAGCAACTCTATTTTTTATTATTTTTTTTAAAAAATCAATTTTGTTTTGTTTTTTTATCCATCTCCTCCCATTTTCTCTTTCCTAATCACACTTACAAAAACTCCTTAAAAACCGTGAATAAACTCCATTGATAAGGATGCTCTAATGATAAATAATTTCGTGTATCATGAAGTAATATTCTGTGTATTACGTTTGATAATTTTGTGTCTAATACAGACAAATATATGCACTTTTAGTTTTAAAATACTAACAAAATTATGTGTATTCTGAAGTCAAATTCTGTGTATCACATATTATAATTTTGTACATGGTGCCATGTTGTATAATTAACCCAACTGATTTTTATCTCTGGACATGTTATGGATTGAAATATATTTCTGTGTATTACAAAGTAACATTCTGTGTATTATATGTTATATTTCTGTACATAGTGCAAGATGATAATAAAACCAAATGATTTCTGTTGCTATGCATGCTATGTTTGATGATAAATAATTCTATGTATCCTGAAGTAACATTATGTGTATTACGTGTGATAATTCTATGTATAATACAGACAAATGCATGCACTTCTAATTTGAAAAAAGGTAACAGAAAAAACACCTATACACAAATCAAACTATATCACTGAACTCATACACACATTAAGATACACTTTGATTATCCTCTGAATTTGTCATTGACCTAAAATGACAAAATTTTGAACCTTCAAACCTTAGATGCACAAGATATCCATCTCCAACAATATTAGAAATAAATCTTCAACTTGATATTTAACAACTGATTTTGTTTTAGATGCAACTATATGAGCAAGATGTTTTCATCACCTTGCTTTATTGTATTTCTTTTCAATAACACTACTCACCCTTCTATTACGCAACCCTTTCAATCGCCTGCTTGATGGATCCTTTATGACACTGCTTGAGGATTCTATGTCACATTCTTCATCTTCAAAGAAAATAGGATCACACTCAGCTTGAATTCTTCTCTTGGCATCTGCAACTGCTTGTTCATATATTTTTCGCCCTTCATTATTTTCTTGGCAAGAAACAACCAACCTTTGAAATTTCCTAGTGATTTCTAAAGTCCAAATAGAAGAGGCAACATTAATACTATGAGATGTGGACGCGATATCAACATTTTCATCTTCAACAACTTTTTTGGTCCATCTCTTCATAATATACTTCTCTGGAACTTTAGACACAGTGCACATTAAAAATGTGTAAATAGTAACAACATAGAATCCCCGTTTCAATGAACAACTTGCAACTACAGTCAATATCCAACTCTCTAATGTTAAAAATTACTCCATGCCTAATAATATCAACATCAGGCCTCCAAACATGATACTTATACACATCACTTTCAAATTGCACACAATCTTGATAGCATGTTGCCCTTTTAAAAATTGTTCTTCAAACAAGTAATATATCTCAATTGTATAAAATTTCCTAGCATGTTAAAGAATCTTGACATGATCCATAGCCATTGTAGGTACACCTTGTGAAGAACAAACATCTTCCCCATTCTGACAACACCAACAAACGAGCTATAGAAATCACGCAGTCCAACAGTCTTGGATAACCTTCTAGAAATAGAGTGATTTGTAGTTTTACTCCTTTGTGAAGATAAAATCCCACCGAAAAAACAATCTTTGTTAAATGCAGGGTACCATTTTTCTCTACATTGATAAAACTTTTCAATCCAAGAATTATTATGACATTTGTATGTTGAAACCATCCTGTAATAACATAACATATATATTAACTAAACCTATTCAAGTGTTATACTACATATACATAAACTCATTGAGAAATACACATAAACATTTTAACATAATACACACAATCATAAGTCTAAGTAATATCTTTTATGTCTACTAAGGTATAGAATTGAAATTCATAATGTACAAAATTATATAACAAAATACACATAAACTCTCAACAAAATACATGTAATCATAAGTCTACGAAATATCATTTTTGTCTGCTAAGTTATGAAATTGAAATTCATAATGTACAAAACTATAAAATAGAATACACATAAACTCTCAACACAATACACATAATCATAAGTCTACGAAATATCATATCTTTTTACTCATGTATGGAATTCAAATTCATAATTTACAGAATTGTATAACAGAATACACATAAACATAAGTTTAAGCATAGATCAAAAGACATACCTTGTCCAATAAAACTCAAACTCTACCTTTGTATCAGTGTATTTTAGCAAACAATTGAATATATCTAAAAAAAATCTTTTTGATTTCTTAATCCCTTAATGTGCTTCTTTGAATTCTCACCAATATGCCATATACATAGCCGATGTCGTAAAGTTGGAAAACTTGAGAAATATCAGCAATCGTAGCAGAGTATTGATAAGTCATTATACTTTGTGGACTTTTGTAATCCATAGATCTCAAAATTAAAATAACCTAAACAATCATACAAACGACTCAATCCTCTCATTTAGTAAAAACCCACATCCAAATGTGGCATTAATGCAATTGTGATTCATACCAACAAATGGGTCACAAATCATATCATATTTGTTAGTACGATATGTCGTATCGTGAACTAACAAATCTCTAAACAATGCATAGTCCCGCTTCATTTTTCCATCACTCCAAAAAAAAACTACACAACCTTTACTCATCATCCACTTCGAAATCAAAGAAAAAATCCTTTTCGCTTAACTGCCTTCGTCTAAATATTTCAGTCAATGTGTTTGAGTCAATACCATTCAATTTGTTCAATACATCAGTACATAAAAAAATTATATGCATGCTTACTTGTAAAATCAACAATTGGTGACCCCCCCCACCTTGATTGTATTTTGAGAAACCTTATACCATCTGCCACAGAAACACCACTCTTCTTCAAATCCTTGAGATAGGAAAGATGATTTGTAGACATTGTTCTATGTGATCGTAGAAGATAACTCTTGCTCGGTAAAACCAAATCATGATTATGAAGCTTCTCATGCTTTGTCACATTCCACACTTTATTCCCATCTAAATCAAATTGAACAAATGCACAACAACCTGCCCGAGCATCAACTTTTGAATAACATCCATTTCCTAAATCCCTTTTAAATCCACTTTGAACTATGAAACTTCTTCATCTTCACTGTTTTCGTAGCAACACTAAATCTTTGCTTACGCCTCCTCACACTAAAACCTACCAAAAAGCATGGTCATAATACATCTCATATGCTTCATAAATAAAACTCACTGACAATCCTAGCAAATCCTGATCAGCTGCAAAACACAAAGTTTAAGTACCACTAATAGCTCGTTTGGTTCGCTGGAAAATATTTGAAGGAAATGGAATTCAAATTCTATGGAAAATAAATTACCAGGAAAATAGATTCCATTGTTTGGTTGGTGGAAAAGAAATTACTGGTGATATGAATTCCATTGTTTGGTTGGGTTTGGAATGGTAAAGAATAATGAGTATTATGACATATATAATCCTACACAATAATAATATTATAATAATAATAAAAAGAGTAATAATAAAGTATATATGGTGAGGATAAAATTGTGATACCAGTTTTCCATGGTGAGGGTATGTTTGGTTCGGTGGAAATTTTTTTCCATGGAAGTTATTTTCCTTGAAGTGGAGGAAAATATTGTTTTGTGATGTTTGGTTCATGGAATTCATTTTCCATTGGAAAATGAATTCCTCAAATTTGAGGAAAACAAAATCCTTGGTTGGACCAAGGATTTTGTTTTCCATGCAAGATGGGAAGAAAAATTGGTATGATTGGACAAATTTACCCTTTGTGTTATTTTCTAATTATTATTACTTTTATTAATTTGTAGGGGCATATAGGTCTTTATACACATTATTCCTTACCATTTTAAATCCAACCAAACAACAGAATTTATCTTCCCAGCAACTTCTTTTCTACCAACCAAACAACATAATTTATTTACCTGGTAACTACTTTTCCACGGAACTTCACTTCCACTTCCCTTCAAATATTTTCCACGAACCAAACGAGCCCTTAGTAGGAAAATATTTTCCTCATTGTCAAGGAAAATTTTTTCCCATGGAAATTGTTTTCCATCCAACCAAACAACATAAAACACCATTTTCTCCACTTTAAGGAAAACATTTTCCATGGAAAATGTTTTCCATCCAACCAAACACCCCCTAAGATGAAGGTACAAATTCTGTGGCCAGAATACACAGAAAGTCAAAACAAAAAGCATGGAAACTCGTCACACCATACACAAAACTCATCTTAATGTTTACACTACTCCAGTGGTTAACACACATAATCCATGATCATAATACACATAATTCATAACCATAATGTACAGAAAATGATAACACCAAATACACAAACACACCACAACCTACGCATAGCTCACCACCATAGTTGCAGTAGGCGCTAAGCGCTAGTCGGGCGGCAGATTAGCGCCTAGCGCCTAAGCGGTCTAGGCGGCGTCTAGATGGAACCGAGGCGGCGATTTATAAAAACAAAAAAATAATGCATGTGTGTAGGTTTATATCATATTATATATATATATATATATATATATATATATATATATATATATATATATATATATATATATATATATATATATATATATCTTACTTATCTTATTTATATAAATAAATAAATTTAAATATATATAAATATAATAAAAAATTAACAAGGCCTACTAGGCTAACTCTACCGAGTCGGACGAGTTAACTCGGTTGAATTCGACCAGTCAGCCGTCAACTCGGCCTAGTCGGCTGAGTTAGGTGCTAAGCGGACGCCTAGGGAGCAATTCGCCTCGGTCTAGGGACGCCTAGCGCCTAGGCGGTATCTAGGCGACCTAGGTAGGGGATTTTTGCAATAGTGCTTATCACAAACTAACTTTTCAACAACAATCCTAGAACTATTCTAAGATAATTCAATCAACGAATATCACATACGAATTCAATTATTTGCATCAATAAAAACAATTGAAAAAAATATAAAAAACCTGGAGTAGAATCGTATGAAATTGCCAATCCCACCAGAGTATTGCCAGTGTTTGTCACTGCCAACTCCTGTTGCGCAATCACCTCGTCCATATCGCAATGTATGAGAATCCATAAGATACAAAAGATAGAGCAAATCGCGAAGATCGATCAGATCGAGAGAGAAAACCGCAAATTTGAACAACGCGAATGAGATTCACAAATACGAAACATGTAATCTTTTTTTAGAAGTTAACAGAATGGAAAAAAATGATTTCCAAAAAAACTGTTAATTAAAATATACAAAATGACGTCATTTTGGACCGAAGTGCACAATATTGTGATCATATGAGAATCACCCTCCCATGAATCCACGAGAACCAATCTGGTGTATTTAAAAAAAAAAGAAATAATGGTCAAATAGGCCATCAAACCAACACAACACACATCACATGCACACAACACATGCTTAATATGCACACGCAGATTTTGAATCTCCAATTACACATAGTACATACCCAATATGCACATGCAAATTTTGGACTCTGAATTTATTTCATAGATCTTTTTTTTAATGCACTAGATTGGTTCTCATGGACTCATGGAAGGGTGGTTCTCATAGGAACATCACCATATATATATATATATATATATATATATATATATATATATATATATATATAT
>NC_044920.1:4936897-4953974 GCF_003576645.1 Ipomoea triloba | reverse complement strand
CTATATATATATATATATATATATATATATATATATATATATATATATATATATGGGAAATCATCATTTTGGTCATTAATTATTTACCAACTGTCAATGTAGTCCATAGTTTTCAATTTTCCATTTTTAAAATTTCGTCAATTTGGTCTCTAAAAGGATTTGATGGTGCGAACAGATCTGAGCCATTGGATGAACTCATATCAACGGCTAAAAATTAATAAAAATGGGAAAATGTGGGGATAATTTTGTAATTTCTTATAATGAACGGTGCATTTTAATAAAAAAGACATGGAAGATAGATCAGACAAATGTATTGTAGAAGTGTTTTTAGTGTTTATGGCATGCATCCCATCCAACTAAAGTTGAGGGCATTACCTGCAGCATCATCACATAAAAAATTAAAGCAATCTTTTTACTAAAAGGATTAAAAGTAATCACCCGAAATGTTGACATCTTAACCGCCAAAAGCGATAAGAGATGATTAATTGGAGTTACCATTATGATTATCAGTATACCATATACATGTGACATCCATCATTTCTTCCCCATCAGGCTTCCCCAAGTTTCGCCGAGACAGAATGCTTAACTAGCTAGCTAGGAATCAACTTTTTCATCAATCTCCCACCACAAGTTAAGAATATATATATATATAATCTCCATTAATGGCAACTTCATAATTCCCATTGCCATCTTTCCTAGCTAATTAAGCTAGCTCCATGGCATCAACAATGGCTGATGATAACTACTCCAAGAACCCATTACTGGTTTCTCTCTACTTGTTCTCTTGTGTTCTTCTCTGTGCTGCGGCGGAGGAACTTTCATGGGTGGAGGAGATGAGCATGGTTCAGAGCAGCCAAGCGGCGCTCAAGAAGTGCGATTTCACGGCCGGAAAATGGGTTTTTGATGAGTCGTACCCTTTGTATGACTCCCGGCGTTGCCCTTATCTCACCACCGCTGTTACTTGTGCCAAGAACGGCCGCCCGGATTCCGACTACGAGAAGTGGCGCTGGAAACCAAATGGTTGCACAATTCCAAGGTGAGTAATTTTTATGAAATTTTGATGGTGTGTTTGGTCGTAACGTCGGAATTGAAACCAGAACGAGAATCAAATAATTGGTAATTAAAATAAGTTTTGGTGAAGGTATTTTATACTCTTGGTAGTAGAGTGAAATTAAAATAATTATGAATATTGATGTTAGGTTATTATGACTATAATCGGATTAAAAGGTTTTAAAAATTAAAAAAAAATCAATGTAATTGATATTAAGAATGACGATGGGGTGAGTAGGCAATGTAATGAGCCAATAAGAAAGCCCATAGAGCGAGGAGACAATGAAATGAGGAGAGATAATAAGACTGAATTAATATAATGATATTTGATTTAAAGTAGTAGTTTCATTCAAAGTGTACCTGGGATGATAATACTTTCCTAAATTAAAGTTTACAAAATACACGGCATTGTTGTAGGTTTGATGCATTGGATTTTCTTGGAAGGATGAGGAAAAAGAGAATAATGCTAGTGGGTGATTCTATAACGAGGAATCAATGGGAATCTCTAGTTTGCTTAGTACAATCCGTCATTCCCACAGCTAAAAAATCTGTCACTTACAATGGCACAACCATGAATTTCCATGCTTTGGTAAGACATTCCTTTTTTTTTTTTTTTTTTCTCGAAATACAATTAAACAAAATCATGTGTTTTTATCAATATATGTATATGAAACTGTGATTTTACTTCTTTATTAATTATTAACATAAGCATTATTATTGACCTTCTAATTTTTGTAAGAAACCGTGATTTCGACAGTTTTGATTCTTTGACTTGTTAAAGAAAGTTTTAATAATGTATGATTGTAGATTACGTTATGTTGGCTATAAAGACTATACATGCATATTGCAAATATGATGGACTTTAATGGTCTTTGTTTATGAATCACCAAATATAACTATTTCATGAAAAAATAAAATATCATTAATGTTCATATTAACCATTAAACTACTGAAGTCACTATTTTGTGTAAACATAGGGACAAAAAATGATATATTTTTTTTTTATAAATTAATATTGAAATCAAATACTAATGATTTCAATATTAATAATTAATTTATAAAAAATTGTGGATATATAGGATTATGAAACATCAATTGAGTTCTGCTGGGCACCATTCTTGGTGGAATTGAGACAAGGAGTAGAAGACAAGAAAATACTTCACTTGGATTTGATTGAAGAGAATGCAAAGTACTGGAGAGGAGTGGATGTTCTTGTCTTTGATTCAGCCCATTGGTGGACTCACTCTCAAAAGTGGACTTCGTAAGATCATCAACTTATTCTTGTTACATATATATATATATATATATATATATATATAAAAGGTGATGCTTTTGAAAATATAGATCTATGGATGAGATTAATTGGGAGAATTAAAAACACACTTGTGCATATGAAACATTTTGATTTGTGTATATTAAGCATGTGTTGTGTGCAACATAGGGACATGCTTAATATGCATATATTATAATGCTCCATATGCACATTTGCATTTTTAATTCATCAAATTAATCACATCCATATATATATATATATATATATATATATATATATATATATATATAATTCAGTTCCCGTGCGGGCGGTTATGCGGTGGCTTTAGATGCATAATTTTCTTCTTAAGGTGCCTGATTTTCTTTCTTAAGGTGCGTGATTTGTATGCTTAAGGTGCGTGAGTGTTGAAACTTAATGTGAGTGAACCAAAGGTTAAAGTGCGTGGTTTCCCTTCTTAAGGTGCTTGATATGTATGCTTAAGGTGCGTGAGTTGTTGAAATTTAAGGTGCGTTATTTTAAAATCTTAGGTGCATAGTTTGTGTTTTTAAGTACTTAAGGTGCGTGATTTGTGTACTTAAGGTGCACAGTGTGTTCTCAATTGAAGGTGCACCATTTAAAACTTTCGGTGTGTGATTTGTGTACTTAAAGTGCGCCGTTTTAATGCTTAAGCTGAGTATCGCACCTGAACTCTTCCTTCCATATATATATATATATATATATATATATATATATATATATATATATATATTCACACTGGCTCAAGTAGTAGTGTACATTCTTTAATACCAAATTAGCTCGTGATGTGATTGATTGATAAGATATTCATAAAAAATATATATATATACAAGGGTATGACACTTATCCCTGCAACTTTTTCTCACTTTCAAAAATGAGTCTCACTTCCACATCATTCAATTTGCAAATCATTTACTATTCACACTACATCCCTACAAATTTATTCAACTTTTAAAAGTGGGCCCCAATTTTATTATCACTATAAAAAATTGATATATTTTTCTCAATATATATTATTTTCTCTTCAACTTTATTAATTTATATCAATATATAAAAGTAACAAAAATGAAAACCCCGAAACGTAATTTTGTATATAAAGTACTTTTAAATAAAAATAGCAATACTAAAAACCTAAAACTGTAATTTTAAAAACCAATTTATAAAATTATTTATACTATGTATATAACCAATTGCAAATTATACTACAATTTTTTGTATCTAAAATATTAACAAAACAAAACAAAAAGGAAAAAAGAAACAAAACAAAACAAAAAGAAAAAAAAAAAGAAACAAAAAGAAAAAGAGAAACAAAAATCACGTCACACACAAACATTATATATATACATATACACACACAAAACATTATGGATTAACAAAACAAAAAGAAAAAAAGGAAAACAAAATACGTAAGCTTCATAAAATTAAAATAATAATAATAATAATAAACTAAGCACGTCAGGGCAGCTTTTCTGTCGGCAGAAAAGTTGTCATTAGCAAGCTTACTGCAGCAGCAAGCTTGCTAATTTAGGTGGCAAAATACATAATAAACAAATAAATATATTTGGACACCTCACCCAGCAAGTGGTTCACTTGCTGGGTTGAGACCAGCCTTAGTCTGGGTCAGGCGTAGAACAAAGGCTTTGTTTGGCAATTAGCGGTTAACAGCTAACGGATTGTGTTAATGATTAACGGATAGAATATTGTGTTAGTGATTTTGACCAACGGATTGTGTAACAATTTGTAAAAATATATTTGGTAAAATTAACTGTTTAAAATTAACGATTAACGTGTAAAATAACCAATGAAAAAAGTCAATTGGAGCCTTGAGACGCCTTAAATTTAGCATGCTCATTCGCTGATGAACCAACTTTGTTAAGGAGTCAGACTCCTTTAATAAGTATTGAAGGAGCCAGCTGGCTCTAGTTCATAGTACAAGTTTTCTTTAAAATATTATATGGGCATTTTGAAAAAAGATTTTTCATTCCTCAAAATGTTGAGCTGAAACGATGTTCATTGCAACATTTCAGTTTTTAGCGATTTGAAGCAAAATGCTAGCTGCTTCAAATCGTTGAATAACCAAACAACATTTTTGGTTGATCTGTCTTTTACAAAACAAGCCCAAATTGTTTAGGGAAATTTTGAGCCTTACTACTAAATATCATATGAGAACTAGTAATCCCATGCAAACGTGAGGACTAATCTTATCTGTCCATCTAAGATGATCTAGGGTTGAAAATTAAGGAAAAATGCAGTTGCATTTATGTAATTATGACAGTGTACTTGTAAACACTTGATAATATGCATTATCAAGTATTTTCAAATGTACTGTTGTAATTACAAAAATGTTACAACATTTTTTCTCAATTTTCCTTAATTTTCAACATTTGATCATTTGTTGATGCACTATCAAGAATTTTCAAATGTATTATTGTAATTACAAAAATGTCACAACATTTTTTCTCATTTTTTCTTATTTTTCAACATTAAATCATCCTATGGACAGATAAAATTAGTCTGCATGTTCTTAAGATTGATCAACCACATGTAATTAAGAAATTGAATATAATTTGGAAAGATTTATCATATTACACGGGGCCGTCGGTGTCAAGAACTAAAAGGGAAGAAGCTGAATGTGGGCAGTAGCTAAAAGACTTATATTTTCTGTGTTTTCTGTGTGTTCTTCACTGTATAAACTGATACACATATATAGGAGAGAGGGAGAGACAAGACTCCCTAAATCCTGCCCTAATACATGCTAGTGCTCCACTAGCCTTAATATAAGGAATCCACTACTAATAGTTTATATACTATTAATAGTTTATACATTATACTTTAACAGTCGGCACGTCTTTTAAATAATATTTGAAGCAAATTATTTGAGACATTGTATTTTTCTCTTATTAACTTGATCGAGTATTTTTAAAATTTTACCCACATTTCATTTGTATTATTTTTCTTGTCATTAAGATTTTAATTCAAAAACCACAAATTTATCTGAGATTTGTATCTTCTTCTCCCAATTGAGATTTGTATCTTAAAATTATTGAAGTAGTGTGTAAACAATTTTGCAGGTGGGACTATATCATGGAGGGAAGCAACTTTTACAGATATATGAATCCCATGGTTGCCTATGAGAAAGGGCTCATGACATGGGCTAAATGGATAGACTTGAATCTTGATCCCAGAGAAACTCGTGTATTCTTTAGAAGCATGTCGCCTAGGCATAACGGGTACATTATTATAATTTTTTTATTACTATTTTTTATATTTGACATTATATATATAGTCTAGTTCTAGTGCGGTTGCGCCTTAACGTGCAATAAGTGCTGACACACCAATAGTTATACAAACAAGTACCAATAGTGTAAGAAAACGCACAATAAAAAATGCAATAATGCACCAAAAAACACACCACACACACACAAAAAGCACCATACACCATCACACCTAATGGTGCATTTTAGAACACTGTGTGGTGCTTTTATGCGTATCTAATGGTGATTTTTTTTTTTTTTTTTTGTGAATTGGTGCATTTATTTGTTGTGTGTTTTCTAACACTATTGGTGCTTTCTTACATAACCAATATAATGGTGCGACCACACGTTAAGACATGACCGCATTTGAACTGACACACATTTATATTATACTTACACTTGCATACACACATTATTTTTAATGAATTAAAAATGTCAAATTGTTATTGTTTTTTTTTTTTAAAGTTTTAACCACCTTCACGCCACCCGTGAATCACCAAACTCACTTTTTTTTTTTTCATTGTTAAATCATCTGTTGAGGTCTACCATAATTGACATGTATATGTGTGAATAGTAGTTTAGTGACAAATGAAAACTATTGATCTTATTAAATAAAAATTGTGCTCTTTGTTTGTATTTTAAATATAATAATGTGATTTTGATACTTGTTTTATAGGCAGGATGGGTGGAAATGCTTCAATCAAAGAGAACCATTAGAGCACTTGAGCCACCCGCATGTAGCAGAGCTAGTGGTGATACTAAATCAAGTGTTGAGAAAGATGAGTTTCCCGGTGTATCTACAAGATATTACCACCATGTCTGCCTTGAGAAGGGATGCACACCCATCCATTTATAACAAAGTTGTTGGGCCAAGTCAAAATCAACACATGAGAGAGTATGGATCTGATTGTAGTCACTGGTGTCTCCCTGGTGTGCCTGATATCTGGAATGAGATGTTGAATGTGTTGCTCTAATAAGTATTTAGGATATGGTTTCACTTTAGACGTCTCTTCTCGAATGTTAATTATATATCCTCAGTTTTGAATGTAACTAAGTTGTCATTTGAACTTTAGAAGGTAAGTAATGATGTCAATATATGCAATTTTTAAGGTAATTAGAAAAGTGGCTAACTACCATGTAGCGTGATAGACATTTCATTTACCATTCCAAATGGTTGGTCATAGGTTCAAATCCCGGTAGTGTGAACTTAGATTTTTGGGCTAAAAATGTTTGAAAAAGTGTAAAATATATACTACTTTCAAAAACTCATGAGTATTTCAAAAAAAAAAGTGAAAAATATGTCTAGTACGTGATGTCAATGGCGGAACGCTTTAAACATATTCAAATGATTTAAAATTAATAACTTTTTTTTTTTTTTGGTGATAAGGGATACCTTCAATCACTATCTGAGGAGGTATGTTTGAGGTTTGAGAAATATTGGGGGGATCTTAAAAAATGAACATCCTCATTTTTATGCCAATATTTTGGACCCTAGAGATAAGGAGTACATGTCATACCAATTTGTCCAGCTCTATAGAGAAGATAAAGGCAAAGTTTGTTTTGCCAAGGTCCAAGATGCAATTGTTAAGTTATATAATGACTATGCATCCACATACTCTGTCAGTTCTGTGTAGTGTGAATCCTCTATTCAGTTTACTCAATCTGTCTAGTCTAAGCCTACAATTGGTAGGCCTGAATCAAGGTTGAAGAGTCAATTGAAAAAAATAGAGAATGGAGAGTGGTGGTGGAAGCAGTAAGTAGATTGAGCTGCAAGTTTACTTGAGTGAAAAGATTGTGGATGAATCTGGTGATTTTGATGTTCTTAGGTGATGGAATGTGAATAACGAGATATTTTCTATTCTCTCCAAAATGGCTAGAGATGTGCTTGCAGTTCCTATATCAACAGTTGCCTCTGAGAGTGCATTTAGTGCAAGTGGCAAGGTCCTAGATGCATTTAGGAGTTCTTTAACTCCTAAAGTTGTGGAAGCCCTACTTTGTACACAAGATTGGTTGAGATTATCCAAATACCAATCTCAATTGAGGAAAACTTGGATAATGTTGAAAGATTAGAAAGTGATACATTTTTTGTCTTTTTTTTAGTACTGAAATGTATCAAACTATTGCGAAATGTTTATTACTAACAAACTAACAAGAGTTTATTACTGAAATGATCCCTAAATTATTGCAAAATTACCAATTTGGTCCTCGGTAATTTTTCTTACCCAATTAAGTCCTTAACTTTGAAAAATTTAACCATTTTGGTCATCCGTTTATTTTATCGTTTGATATCTGTTAAATCGAGACCAAATTGGTAATTTCACTATAGTCAAGGGACCATTTCAGTCAAAAATTAATTACTGAAATGGTCCATTGACTATAGCAAAATTACCAATTTGGTCCCGATTTAACGGATGTTTAACACCAAAATAAACGAAGGACCAAATTGGTTAAATTTTTCAAAGTCGAGGACTTAATTGGGCAAGAAAAATTGTCGAGGACCAAATTGGTAATTTTACAATAGTTGAGGACCATTTCCGTAATAAATTCTTGTTAGTTTGTTACTCATTTATTCTTTAATCCTTAATTAGTTAATGATGTATTTTTGTGTTTTGTAGAGTTGCCAACTGAAGCTGCTTCTACTCTACCAACAATGTTGTCAACAATTTCTGTGATATATTTCATATTTTCTCTAACATTCTCATTCCTTTATAGTGTTATTCATTTTTCATTTATCTTATTTTTGTTGTGGTCCTTGGATAATACACTATTGAGGGCCTTGAGCCACAATGGCATTGTTGCTTGGCAACTTCTAAGTGGCTTGGCAACTTTCTCTATTGAAAATGTTGCTTCCCTTGAGGAGTTGAGCTCAACTAATGTCTGATTTCTAGTAAGAAATACAGCCTCTATATGACTACCTTTTTGCCTTTATAGAAATATGGTATACCCAATGACTCTCCTTTGCTCTCTTTCATCACTGCTTCATGCCTTAATTTGTTGAGTACGTTATTAACTTGTGTGTGTATTGGCTATGATGATGCTCTCACCTTTGTATGAATAAATGGAATGGAGTTGATATGTTGCTAATGTGATTTGGTGCTACCATAACACATGCAACAATTTGCCCCCATTCTTACTTGATATGGAAAAAATGCATCCTGAGCCTAACTGTTGAACTAGAAATAAATACTTATATTTTCATTATTTTACTTGCCTAATATCTAATTGATGGTAAAAATGTTACCAGATCATATTGATAAGTAAGTAATCATAGTATGAGTATACAAGAGTTTGTGTGTAAGGAGACCAGAGAACCCCCTATTTCCTAATGGACTCGACTTTTATACTGAAAAATAGTAATCGGCTTTTACACTGAAAAATAGTAATGGTTACAATAATGGACACCAACAGCTTCATAATAAGTGCAACGACGCCCTCCATAAGTGTCCGACTCTTCAATAATTGTTTTGCGCTCCTTTGTAATAGTTTTTTGATGAGGCGGACCCTAAGAACCGCTACCTCTTCTTAAGCGACGCCTGCTGCTTTAATGAGTTGTTATCGAGTCGGATCCAATACATTGCCCAATTATCCTGTCACTAATGTATCTTTAACTTATAATTTTTACAGGAAGAAGAAGACTAGAACAATAGATTTATTCTGAGTATCCAGTATCCTGTATTCCTGACTTTCCTAATCTTGAGCCTTTTTAACTCAATTATTGCTGAACTAAATTTTAATTGTCTGTCAATCTGATTTAACTGAATTTTTGCTTTGTGAAATTGAATTTTGGGCAATAAAATTAGAACTTGTAATAGTTGTAACTTTGTAAGTTAATTTTGTATATTTTAAGTTAGTATTAGAGCATCTACACTAGAGGATCATGAGAAGTTATTGGAATAGTGTAAAAGCAAAAGAGTTGGTTTAAACTGACGAGGTGGGGAGTTATTAGGAAAAATGAACTTCTGCAAAATTGGAGATTATGTCAGATAGTGGGGTTGCTCACTCTTGCCAGCTGGTTCGTTTCTTTTTTAATTCTACTTTGTTTCACCGTGTTCTGTTTTGTGGTGGTGGGCTGTTTGTTTTTGATTGTATTATTATTTTCATTTCAATTTTTTTTATAAAATACCAAATTTAATATTTTTGAATTATCTTTTGAATGATTTAATTATAATTAAAATTTAAAATGATTAAAATAAAAAAGCAACAATGAAAATTAATTTACATGTTTTTAATTATTATTTTAATTAAATGTAGGAATGTTTATTTTAATTAATTTTTATAATTATACATTTATAATTCAAATAAATAAAGAAATAATTAAAATATAGGATAGAAAATAGTGAGTCCATAAAAAACTGAGAAAAAATTTTAAATTAATGTGGAGAAGAGTTTTTGTTATTAAATGAGATAGTGGATGATGAGGTGGATGTTGGGATTTGGGAAAAAATCGCAACCGATAAGGATGCTCTTATTCTGTTTAATTATTTTGGCTAACTTGAGTGATTGATTTGATAGTTTGTAAATTAAAAATGTATTGCCTTTTAAATTGTTTGCCAATTTTTATGTATCTTTTAAAAATTATTTGTAAAATATCCAAATAAAATCTAAAATCCGATTTAGCTTATTCAAAATCCGATATTAATTAACCAAATAGGGTCATGCAAATATTTAAAGGATGGGTTCCAAAATCTTAATCCATAATTGGATCGAATTCATGGATAGGATATCCGAATTGTCCACGCAATGTTTTAATCTTCACCCTCCCTAATATATATATTACTCCAACATCCTAGGGATATGAATTTATTCGATACATAGATTGGCTGCTATCTCACCATTACGTTAATTCTTAAATTCCTAAATCCCTAGAAATCCCATAATAGCTACACGAGGATTAAAGGGGAGAAAAAGATAAAGTAAAACAAAAATCAATCCACCATTTACAGTCGGTACTTTCCCAATCTCTCTCTTTAATTTCTCTCCATTTCTCTTATCAAGTTCTTCAATTGAAAAATGCTGGTACATATTTGATTCCTCGGTCGCCGAATTTGATCATATCTGCTGAGCTTTCGGCGTTTAATTTATGTTTCGCGTGGTTTTTGGATAAACCCTAAATTTTCGTGCTGCTGAGACCTGCGTTTGAAGATGAGTTGAAGTGGTCTGATTGGTGGGTTATGTGTGCTTTTGTATTTCAATTTGAGTTTTGTCGCTCCAGCTCCGTGAATTTCTCCCACAACTTTCGTTCCTGTTATGCTTGAGCACAGTTTATTATTTTCAAAGATACACTAACTGGCGCCTTCGTTTTGCTGTTTCATGTTTGATTCCTTGATTCTGTTTTGTTTATGATCAAAATTTGCGTAAAAAATGTACCTTTATTTTAAGTCGGTTGGTTAAGGTGCTTTTTTTTGGGTCCTCTTCTGATTGCAGTCGGCATGAATTTGACTTATTTGCATACTTTTACGAGCACATACCAAAAAATTGTATCAGTTGTACGTGAAAATTTACTGTTTTTTAACGATTAGTACATTTTTGGTGTTTGAATCTCTCCATAGGTTTAAAAGGGCTTTTTTTTGGGGCGTGGGGTACTGGTTAGGTTGTGCTTATGATTGAAATTTTGAGCTGTGTTTTCATTCTGATGAGAGTGTTGCTATTTGAAGTGGCTGAGGAGGAAATATGTCTTTAAATTGAAGTTGCTGCAAAGTTCTGATAACAGGGGTCTTGGGTGACTATAGGCCTGGTTAGGTTTTAAAATCAGAAGTTCAGAAGTTTTGACATTTGCATCTATGATAATTAGAACTCCAGCATTATTTGACCTGAAGAAAAATTGAAGATATTACACTGGTATATTGAAAACATTGTTTTTTTGGGGGTGGTATTTTATGAACTTCTGGCGTTGGTTTCTTTCCTGCCTCATTAAATAAAAACAACCACAAGTAAAAGAGGGAAGTTGAAGGGCTCGTTTTATGTATGTTATCTTGACTAGTTTCAACTTGATAGATAGAATGCTAGAGAACTATAGTGTAGAAACTAATGAATGATTATTAGCAAAGGGGGTTTTTAGGAGCAGCCTTAGGGTGGTAGCCTCCCATTTCCATTTGGCAAATGAGGGTCTGTTTGTATTATTGTGCGGCAATAATTATCATTCTAAATTTTGTTGCTGTTGTTTCCACAGATGACTTTTGCTGAAACTACCAATTTGCTGTTTTTGTTAGGTACATGATCTGTTAGTGTTGAGTTTATTATGGCTGGGAAGACTAGGTTTGAAGCACCTGCTAGCCCGGACTCGGGTTTTGCAGGCAACTTCAGCAATGGGCAGAGAGGCAATGGTGGTGCTGACAGCCGGATGTTTGGCTATGGGAAGGTTACATCTCGTATCAGTGGTGCGGGAACTGGGGAGATGCCTCCACTGTCACAATGTCTGACATTGGATCAAATTAAGATGGGTGATCAAAAATATCCACGGTCTGGTGAATTAAGGAGGGTTCTTGGAATTTCAGTTGGGAGCACCTTAGAAGATAATGCTTTTGGTGCTACGCATTTGAAGACTTCTCCTCCTGTGTCTACAGAGGAAGTAAAACGCTTAAGGGCTAATCTTGCAGATACATGCGGTAAAGCTAGGTATCCTCCTCCATCCTCCAACAACCCCCCATGTATCCTTGTCAGTGGTCTTTTATTTTACTCATTGAGATGATTATCTTATTTGTCCCTTTTGTAATTAAGATACTTCTCAAGGGTTGGAACAAGGTGGTGTGACTGGTGTCATTTAATCAGTTTGTTATTCTCACTTATAAGAAAAGCTCAGTCTGTTATTCTGTTTATCTATGTCCTCTTAGACCTAGGATTTCTGCTTGGGGCATTGGCAGGCAATCAGTTCAAATAGAGAGATTTGATTTGTGTAACGGACAAGGTTGCAAAAATCGCTAGGCGCCCTTTTTTTATTTTTTATTTATTTTTTAATAATAATTTGTAAAGATTTTATAAACTATTTAATACTTTAATAGTTAATACTAAAATATTAAATATTAACCTAAAAAACATTTAAAATTGTAAACTGTATAAAGATTTAAAGAATCAAAACACAATTTCACAGTCACAACTCACAAAGTATCAATATTAGAGTAGTTGATTTTGATTTTTTTAAAAACATTTTTTGGGTTTGCGACCGATTTAAACGATTTAGGCTTATTTCGCTCAAAATGACATCGTTTTGAGCAAAATAACCCATTTAAAAAAAAAAAACAGAACAATAGCTAATCGGCCGCCTAGATGATTGCATAGTCTGCCTAGTCCGCCGCGGCCTAGTCGGCGGTCGGGCGCCTAGAACACCGATTATGCTGAAATTCTAGGCAGTTGACCGGCTCCTAGAGCCTAGGCGCAATTTTTGCAACAGTGGTAACGGATTATATATTGTCTTTTGTGTGTTTAATATATTAGTTTAAAATTTGTGCTTGGTGTGTTAGGTAGATTTTTGATAATTTTTAGAAACTTGATATTTTGATTTACTTACCTTCTGGGTCATATAGTATTTAGCTTTGGTTGCTTAATATATTGAGCTCTCTTCTTCTTTTGTTTTTGTTTTTTTAATAGTGGCAGAGCAAAAAAGTTTGACGAGCTCTTGCATAAATTGAATAAATTTGGTGAAGTCACAAAGAAGCCGCTGCGGAATGAGGCATTGACAAATGAAAGATCAGGCAGTTCGAATTTAAAGATGGGAACTCAGGTTCATAGAGGCCTTTCAGATCAAGTAACTCTGAAGACAGAGGATCGCACTAAAAATGTTAGTCTAAATAAGCGTGTTCGCACATCAGTGGCAGAAACTCGGGTTTGTAATTAATATACAGCAATTTGAGTTTTTTGAATTTGTAGCAACTACTATCCTTAAACTTTCACTCTCTTTATTCAACAAAGCAAAAGAAGACTTTTATGCTTAAGTTATATCTATTGTTTTCTTTCCCCCTTAATGGAGATGACAAAAAGACGGTCTTTCTTTTTCTTTCCTTTTTTAAAATTGATTTTTTGGGATGAAAATAGAAGTGTAGAACTTGTTGCAGATGTGATGCTTGGGTGGAAATACTGCTGTTATGTGGATTGTTTAAATTACTGTAATTATTCTTGCCATTACATGTCTAAAGGTATTGTTTGATTACAATAAAGCTTTAGCACTTTACCTGAACTACCAGCCTGTATCTCATTTGCTGTTTCTCTCTACTAGCCAAGTTGCGAACTGCATACATGTTTCGAAATGTGGATTTTTCTGCTTAGTGATTACCATTACACATGCGAATTCTTTTCATGGCTCATCTTCTTCAGTTCTTCCTCCTTCTCCATTTTCTTCTTTTTAACCTGTACTGGACACATTTTAGCAACCAAAGTGTTATTCTCGAGTTATTAATTTGTTGTTATTTTACTTATATTAATACATGTTGCACTGCTTTTTCCTCTTTGCTTGGCTAACAAAATATCTGTGTACCCAAAAATAAAATAAAAAATGAAGCAGAATTTCTGATTCCTATATCAACCACAACCACACACAAAAGTTTTTCCTTGTTGTTTTTGTCATCTTTATTGAAATAAATTATGAATTTCCTTTTTGTGTTTTCCTTCAGTCTGAATTCCGGGGCAATGGTCAACCGAGGCAGCAGTTACTAATGACAAAAGACCGAGATAAAGTAAAACAAAGTAATGCATCAACTGATTCTGCTGAAGAAAAGATTCGCAGATTGCCAGCAGGAGGTGAAGGCTGGGACAAAAAAATGAAAAGGAAACGCTCAGTTGGTTCTGTCACTTCAAGACCCAGTGATAATGATGGTGAACCGAAACGAAATGTGCATCATAAATTTAACAGCGAACTGGGGTTATCATCTTGTGATCCACATAGTTTGAGGTAATCACTTTGATGCTATAAAGGAGTTATTGGATGGCAATAGTCACAATACTTGTCTCTTCAATTTCATACTACATTTTATAAATATTTCAAATATTTCTACTTAAATATGGAAAAAGTGGTTCAAATAATTTTGAAAGAGTCTGGCATCTGGCAATGATGCTATTGCATCTGGCAATGATGCTACCTTTTAAAATCTCCTGCTACAAGTGTAAAAGTGTACGTTAAAAGATAAATTTGGACATCAATAATCACAATCTTTTAACAGAAATTTCTCTTTCAATTGATTAACATGCATATTGTATTTAAATTAGTAATAATGATAATAGTTAATAATGTTTTGTTCAATTTTTTTTTAAATGATCAATTTTAACGACGGTAAACTGAGAATTGAATCTGTTGTCTGAGAGTCTAGTTTGTTTTGCCATTCTGGTTTTTACTTTATCATTGGTATGATGTTAACCTAATATTGTTTCCTTCTCATTGGCAGATCAGGAACATTTGGTGGTGCTGGTGGCAATAGCAAGTTGGAGGGTACTTTGTCTACTACTAGTGCTCATGCCACACTGAAAAATGAACGAGAAAAATCTCCTCTCTCTAGGGGTTTTACTGCTGGGTTAAATAAGGAGAAAGCTTTAGCAAAAGGAAGCATTAAGTATGTATTTGGTCGCTCTAGATCTCTAATAGGGTCATATTTGTCAGCATGGCTTACATAACTTGCGTTATGTGTGTGTGTGTGTGTGTGTTTTTTTCCTTAAATACCTAACTTTCATGGATTCTGGTTTTAATCTTCAGTTTATCAGTGTGGCTCACTGCTTCTCTTACTGCTCCACTTGTAGACTCAATAGTTGTGAGGAGAGTCATGCTGCCAGTCCCGGTCCAATAACAAAAGGAAAGGCATCAAGGGCATCACGAAGTGGTTTGCTGGTTGGAAATAATTCAACTCCTACTATTCCTCGTATACCTGGAACTTTGGAGAGCTGGGACCAGCCATCTAATCTAAATAAAAGCCTTTGTATAGGTGGGGCCAATAATCGCAAGCGCCCATTGCCTGCAGGGTCCTCCTCACCACCCATAACTCAATGGATTGGACAGAGGCCTCAAAAAATTTCTCGGACAAGGAGGGTTAATCTTGTATCTCCAGTTTCAAACAATGATGAGATGCAAATGTCGTCTGAGGGATGTTCCCCTTCTGATTTTGGTGCTAGATCAACTTATAACACAGTAAATGGTTCTCTTCTATCAAAGGGGGCAACCAGTGGCACCCAAAGTTTCAAAGTCAAACCTGAGAGTGTTTTATCCCCTGGCAGATTATCAGAAAGCGAAGAATCTGGTGTTGGTGAAAACAGATTTAAAGAGAAAGGTACAGGCAACAGTGAGGGAGAGGAAAAAACAGTAAATGGTATTCAGAATACCAGACCTCCTATGGCACATGCGAAGAAGAATAAACTCCTTGTCAAAGACAATGTTGGTGATGGTGTACGAAGACAAGGGCGCAGTGGAAGAGGTTCATCATTTGCAAGGGGTGATATTTCTCCTGCTAAGGAGAAGTTGGATAACTTATCTATGCCCAAGCCACTTCGGGGTATGAGGCCTGCTTCTGATAAGAACTGCAGGTACTGTCTCTTTTCTGTTAACACCAAATATGTTTTTGTATTTATTGATAAAAACTTTTAATATACCTTCAATCTTCTTATGACATCATCTTTATTTGTATTGTGGCAGTAAGTCAGGCCGACCTATGAAAAAACAAACAGAACGGAAAGGGTTTTCTCGTCTTGGGCTTCCAGTGAGTGGTGGTTCCCCAGGTTTCACTGGTATGCTTATAAATTTGTTATTTATCCTGAACACAAAAGATTTTTTCAGCTTTTATATTCATACAAGACATCCCTCTCTTTTTGTGCCCTGCTTACTCCCCTACTCAAATGTTAAAAAAAGAAAGAAATATTTATATAAGAAAAAGAAAATTGAATTCTGTTATGTTGCAGGTTCCTATACTTTATTACTTTGTTCAATTTAGTCCATGCACTTTACATATTGGTATAATTAAGGATGAAAATGGAACACTGTTAGACTGAACTGTTAACTATGCTTATGTGGAAATGAGATAAGCACTTCCATTTCCAAGTGTGCTGATGTAGTGATGTAGCAATGCCATATGAGCTTTTTTGTATTTTTAAAAATTAAATTAAATGAGAAAATTAAAAAAAGAATGCTGTTGTCAGCTACGGTTTCCGATGGCTTTCTTTTGATCATTAAATTTATTTAATTTTTTTTTAAAATATTAAAAAGATTATGTGGCTCAGCATATTTAACTGTGTTAGTTGTACAAGGACCTCATAAGTACATCAACCCCAATGTTTTCCATATCTCATATGAGAGAGAGTGATGGACAGCTTGTGTAAGTTGTGTATGCATTAATATATGATGCAGGAGTCCAGGAGCTCAGACCTATTAGGACTCTGCGATTTGGTTTTCCTTTTTGGATTAGGATTTTCTTTTTTCAATTAGGATGCTTTTTAAAGTTTTCCTTCCAGTTAGAACTCTTGAATTATTTTCCTCTTTTTTTTTTTTTTTTTTTTTTTTTTTTTTTTTTTTTTTTTT